>NW_024427107.1:74811008-74957679 GCF_017311325.1 Ursus maritimus
CTTTCTTTCTTTCTTTCTTTCTTTCTTTCTTTCTTTCTTAAGATTTATTTATTTCAGAGCGAGAGAGAGAGCAAGCATGAGAGGGGAAGGGGGAGAGGGAGAAGCAGACGCCGTCCTGAGCAGAGAGCCCAATATGGGGCTCTATCCCAGGATACTGGGATCATGGCCTGAGCTGAAGGCAGACACTTAACAACTGAGCCACCTAGGCATCCTTTCATGACATTTCTTGATGTCTAACACAGATAGGATCTTACAGAGACTCACCTGCTAAGGTTTTACCAGGCTTTCTTTGAGTAAACACTCAACAAGTATAGAAAGCCTTGTATTAAAATATTTTCTTATTTTCTGCATTCTTGATGCTCTGGCATTTGGAGCTTTGTGGACCTGAAAACTGCCTCTGCCAGAGCTAACTAATTCCTCGAGATAACAAACAACTTGGGTGCCGGGATGCATTTTTGTTATAGACTGAATGTTTGTGTTCCCCCCAAATTCATGTTGAAACCAATCTCCCGAGGGGATGGAAATAGTGCATATGGGTGGTGATTAGATTGAGGGCAGATTCCTCATGGATGGAATTAGCATCCTTGTGAAAGAGGCCCCAGAAATCTCCTTGGCCCCTTCCGCTAGCTCAGGACATAGAAGATAGCCATCTGTGAACCAGGAAGCAGGCCCTCACCAGACCCCAAATCTGCAAGTGCCTTGATCTTGGACTTGCCAACCTCCAGAGCTGTGAGAAATACAGAAATACATTTCTATTGCTTATAAGCCACCCAGTCCATTGTATTTTGTTATAACAGCCCCCAAAACGAAAACACTTTTCATATGCAAACTAACCAATCCATAGTCCAAATCTACTACAGGTCTCCTTTTTTCAGTCTACCAAATTCCAGAACTCTGTTCATTGCTCTAATCACTATAAGGCCAGGTCCTGGGCAGCTGGGGACCAGCCCTCCAAAATGATTCCAGCATTTCAATCGTAAGTTTGTACTGCTTGCTTAGCTGGCTTCATCCACGTCTTTCCCTAGAAAAGTGCAATAAAGCCTCCTGCCCTCGGCTCCCTTTTCTCCCTGCCTGTTCTTCTTGCTTTGGTGCCCCCCTGGGCAGCCCTGCATGGCGTGCCATGCCTTCTGTACCAGGAGATCATAAGCACAATAGAAACTTCATCCTTGATGGAAATCATTTTCATCTCTGTGTGTCTCGCTCTACCTGCTCAAAGCAAGTCCTGGGTACATTTTTAGAACTGCCTGATTTCAAAACTAAGCAGATAAGTAGGCTAAAACACAGACTTTAGAAATTGAGAGATGATGGATAAATAGAAATTTTTGCTTGGACTCTGGGTTATTTTAAAAGCTTTTATTCTTTTTGTATACTTGTTTCAATTTAAAAGTATTAATACAACAGTAGGGTAGTAGCTCTCTAATTAATGATGGCTATGTGGAAATTGCCACTCAAGACACAGAAGAGTGTATAAAACGTAGGGCAGATTTGGTCCCATAAAGAGACTAGAATGGAAGACTAAGTGACACATAGCACAAATATATATAATTATTTATAAACAATGTCATGTTCAAAAATAACTCAAACAGAAAGCCTTTACTGACACTCATAACTACAAATGTTTCCATCTTTATCTCGGCTAGAGTATTTTCAGCATACCTATTTATGGCACTTACGACCCTTTCACCTGCTACCAATTCCACTACTCTGCAGGTCTTGTGACATCTGTAAACATCCAAAGTTCTTGCAGGGCTGGAAACAATTCAGTGCTCTGAAAAATGCACATGAATCTGAGTGGGAATGCCAGTTCTGCCACTTACTGGCTCTGTAGTGTTGAGTAAATTACTAAATTGTGTTCATCCTCATTTTTCTTCCTGGTTAGATGAGGAAAATAATATCTCCTTCAGTAGATTGTTGGATGATCAAATGAAAAAATACATGGAAAAATGCATGAGACACAGCAGGTGCTCAATAAACCTGAGATTTCTTCTTTTTACTGCCTAAGAATGTCAGATAATCATGAGTTAAACAGTCTGCATATACAGTCTTTAATAAAGGTTATCACATCAAGTCTTGGTTATTCATAGAGAAACAGAGATAATTTACCTATATCTTTACATCTACAGGCATAAGTGGAGGGTTTTGAATTATAATTATATACACTGCAATTGTTAAATTCTTTACTGGAAAAAAAAAACAACCCTGATGGTATATAATAAGTTCAGGAAATGTATCTGCTGATGCATGATACAGTATGGGAGAGCTTGTCTTGTAAGGAGGACTCACAGTTAGTGTGTACTCTCCCAGTGTCCAGCACTGAGCTGGAAACACGCTATATGTATCATTTGCTGATGATGTATATGTTAATTTTGCTTTTCTCTTCTTCATTGAGCATGCTAAAGACCAGAAAAGTTATGTGACTTTTCCAAGGTCATATAGTTAACAATGTTTTTCAGAAAATATTTAAACGCAGTTACTATGGCTCCAGAATCCAAGATAATGACATCCCCATCATTTTATGTCTATGATGTGCTCCTCTCTGTTCTGTGAATTCATATTTTGCGTGTATATATTTGTTAAATGTGCAAACGTTGATGAATACAACAGATAATTTGTCAAGCCCCATTTATTCTGAGCTACTGGCATACTCTTGCTTTGCTGGTAGGGAGCGTGTTGAAATCCCACGGTGTACAGGGCCACAGATATCTCTCCCTCCCATTCCTCTTCCAACTTCAAGCTATATTTTGGCTCTTAATTTTAACAAAGCTTAGTTTATTATTTTCTCTCTCTCTTTTTTTTTTTTGGTTAGTACCTTTTGTGACCAGTTTATTGGAAAAAAAAACAAAACAAAACGGAAACAACAAAAGTCTACCTACTCCATGGCTGTGAAAATACTGTCCTGTTTCCTTCCTTCACCTCTCACATACAAGTCCAATCCATCCTGCACTGACCTAGCTCCCTTTAATAAAAAGACTGCACTTTCCCACTGTACTCAAGGTTCACCTGGTCTAAAATCAATTGGCCATATACATGTGGGTGTCTTTCTGAATTTTCTATTTTATTTCACAGATATATCCTTATGTATCCTTTACCAACACTGCACCATCTTAATTGCTATTCCTTTATGACAATTAATGATGTCTCATACTGTGAGTCTCCCAGCATTGTTTTCTCCAAGTTCATCTTGGCTATTCTTTTCTCTATAAAACATTTATGGAAGAAATTGAGGAAGACACAAAGAAATGGGAAAATACTCCATGCTCATGGATTGGAAGAATATTGTTAAAATGTCTGTTACTGAAAGCAATCTACACATTCAATGCAATCCCTATCAAAATACCACCAACATTTTCCACAGAGCTGGAATAAACAATTCTAAAATTTGCATGGAACCAGAAAAGATCCTGAATAGCTAAGGTAATGTTGAAAAAGAAAACCAAAGCTGGAGGCATCACAATTCTGGACTTCAAGCTGTATGACAAAACTGTAATCATCAAGATAGTATGATTCTGGCACAAAAACAGACACATAGATCAATGGAACAGAATAGAGAACCCAGAAATGGATCCACATAAAATTTAGAATGAGTTTGCCATTTTCTATGGGCATACATAGACACGTGTGCCCATGTACACCCACGAATTAATTGGCTAGGGTATTGATTGGGATTTATTAAATGTATAGATTAACTCAGGAAAATGGATATCTTTATAATAATGAGTCTTCAAGTCCATAAATATGGTCTCTCTCCATGTTTATATATTTTAGTGCAATTTATATATAGAAATATATACATACAGTATGTTATAAACTATATTACACTTGCACTGTTTTGTGGTTGTTAAAGTAGCAGTCTATGCATCTTAGATTTATCTTTAGGCACTTGATAATTTTTACTAAATCTTAGTTCATATTATTTTTAACAGTATGATTTCTATGAGTTTGATATAGATGGTAGATGCATAGATATGTACAGAGACAGCTGTTGGACGTGTACTCAGCAACTTTATTAGCAACCATTTTGAACACCTGTTCTATGCTGGCCTCTCAGCCTGGGGATAGTGCAATGTGCACTTTGTACCCCTTTTCCCTGAACAGCTCCCAGTTCAGGTAGAGAGATGCTTCACGTGATGAACCACTGAAAGAGTCCTAGAAGGCGCTATCAAGGACTGCATTCAGGGGACAGACGCCCTGCTGATGACTTATTTCAGTTTTATTCCAGTGAGGCAGGTATCACTCTCTGGGTTTTACACCTGCTTCCTAGCTCCTTTCCCATTTGGATTATCTTCAGACCCCAAATCCAGTCAAAATTCGTGGTCAGTCTGTTCTTCATGCTAACATGTTATTTCATTATGCTTTTGCACAGAATGTAAACTCACCAAAAGCAGGAATAAAATGTTTACTTCTCTATCTCTAGTGCCTAAACGAGTGGTAAGAGAAGACACTCAGTAAATATTTATCTTTGCCTATCATATATTTATCCCTTTCCTTTCCTTTAAAAATGTCTTCTTTCAATAAAGAGTATATTAAGATTTGAAGAAAAAAACAGCTTGTTTGCTTCCATATTCTATTCCAGTGTCACGTCTGTTGAAATCTTACCCCGGAACTCAGCAGTTAGCATGGAGAATTCAGGCTCTTGTCCCATCCCTCTAGTCCTTGTTTTGTGGGAATCTGCATGCTCTGTTACAATAAAAATGTACCCAAATCACTGCCTCCTCTTCCATCTTTGCTAGAAGAGACACTATCTTACTTATTTTCACTTCCTAAGTGCCCAAGCTGGTAGCCGATCCACAGTAATTTATTTTTCAGGGAAGAGCAAATAAATGAAAGGAAAAAATGAGTAAATGCAAGAATTGAAATCAAAGGTCACACAAATAGTAAGAGTTCTAGGAAAGCCCATGGTAACCAGCTGATGTCAGCAGAGTCACGTTCACAAACTAATTCAGGGGCCCAAAGAGTTTTCTTAACCGACACCAGATTTCATTCCTTCTTGGCTCCTAGGAAATTTATTTACCCTTGTTTCACATGTAGGTTCCAGGGGAATCCAATAGATGACTGTGTCTAGACGATTGCGTTCATGCTGTTCTTGTCAGGCAGAAGTTCCCAGCCCCTGTCTGCTCTCCCACCCGCCCACATGGGCTGGGTGATGTGAGGATGACAGTAACAGCAAAAATCAAATCATTACTTCAACCACAGGCAGCGTTTCTGATGTTGCGATGAACACCTTTTCTCCAAAGTTCCTTTACTTCTCACAACAAGCCTATGATGTAATGGGTTGAAGTTGTTTTCATCCTGGATGTGGACCAGAGGACGGTGAGGAACACTGAGCCTGGGCTCCCAAGGGCACCGATCAAAGGCAGAGCTGTATCTTACCCATCCCTCCACTACGGAGATATATTAATGAAACGTATCAGGTCACTCCCAATATGTGATTACTAACCCACATAAAAACCAGGTTAGTCAGGAACTGTTTTCCTCCGTTCATAGCCGAGGGAGTTGGAACTAAAAGAGGTGAGGCCACCCACTGGTGTGGTGCGATGCTATTTAGCGCAGTGAAATTTGAACTCAGGTTTGGATGATTCTAAAGGATTCTACCCTTTGTATGAGACCCTGATACTGCTTCCCTGTGACAGGAACATAGAACAATTCCATAAAGCTTTTTTAAAATACCTTACACTTTAAATCAGGAGAATTACATTCTAATATTTTGAATAATCAATAACAGGATGGTGAACATATTATACTAGAATATGAAATGAGTGTTCTTTTATCACCAGTGCTTATCATTTACACTGATTCAATAAGTACATCTCACATTCGTTCCTTACTGCTTTGCATAATATTTTATATCATAATTATAACTTAATCATAACTCAGCTTTATTAAAAACTGACAAGTCCTAGCTATTGATGTGGTTAGTTTTCCCCCTGGTTATTTGGATGTTAAGTCTTTCTCTCCATTCAAAACAATTTGTAATCTCCTTCCTTAGAGAGAATTCATGGCCTTTTAACACATGGGCAAAAATCTGCAAATGCTTGAGGCAATCAATGCAATGTCTCCTATTTAATTTGTAAAGTTCAAGTCTTTGTCCAAAAGTTTCGAGGAGACAGAAAATGTATGACTTTGTGTGAAGTAATGCCCACACCATATTTTATACATGAATAAGGCAGATGGCACCAAATAGTGTACCCATTTATAAAGAATTCCCAGTTACCCGAATGTTTCATTCTAGTTAAGATTTTCCTTCTGAAAGCCCATAGTACTTCATGTCTCCTGATGTCTTCCCTTTCCACCTCACCTTATGGTTCTGTGTGTGTAGAGTATATTAAGAATACATAATGTATGGAGAAGGTTGACTTGAATTTGAACTATTTCACCTATTCCAAATGTTGTCTGCATGATCTTAGGCAAAAGAGGTTATCACTGAACCTTCGTAAACTCATAGACTCATTTAGAAATTAGAGTTGCTATGTGAGCTAAAGGCATTAACATGTTTGTATTTATTTTTGGAAACTAATAAATGATTCTCATATTCCCCACTAAGCTGTAAATTAATTGGTGACTGAAACTGACATATTCATCATTATCTTTGCACCTCCCACAATTACCAGGAAGGCAGAAGGAAGTTGATTACAATTATGAAGAGAGGGCTAATAGAGTTCACTTAGTTATTCTGCTTGGAATAACTAAGTCATCTCAATATCACATCCTCAAATTGTCCTTTAACAAATCATCGCTGTTCCTCAAAAGTCAGTGCAAAAGCTGTGCATATCCATATCCTTTCATCTAACTGGAGGTGATCTTGATATAAGGAACACATCTCCTGTATCTACCTGTTGTGATTTATTTCTTTCGACCCTTAATTATATATTTGAATTCACAATTTATTTTTCTACTCCATTTAAGCTAATTGAAATGAGATACATATTACACTATTTATCTTATACTAGGTCTTCCAATGGCTAAGGGTAACCCCATGGGACTAACTCCTTCAGCTTTCAGGTTGTACGTTAGTATATTCCAGAATAGGTCCAATAGACATTCTATCCTATAACATCAGTGACCTGAGGCAAGAAAACAAGGCATCTAGTTTGGGTTCAATGAATGTGCACTAGACCTCTTAAATCCATGAGTTGACGGCTTTCATCACTTTTAAAAAATGGCAGCCATTATCTCTTCAAATATGGCTCTCATCTGTGTATCTACTTCTCTCCTTCTGGAGGGTCAATATATTAGGTCATCTGTCCTGCATGGCTCTATCACTAAGCTCTGTTATTTCAGAGTTTTGTTTTACTTTGTTTTTCTCTTCTTGTTTCAATTCAAGATTTTCTCCTGATTTAGCTTCAAGTTCACTAAACCTGACTTCTACTGTGGCTTGTCTGCTGATAAACCCATTCAATAAATTCTTAATTTTAGATATTGCATTATCTTCAAGTATGGAATATTTTATTATTTAAAGATTTATTTACTTATTTTAGAGAGAGAGAGCATGAGAGGGAGGAGCAGAAAGAGAGAGAATCTTCAAGCAGACTTTGTGCTCAGCACAGAGCCTGACATGGGGTGTGATCCCAGGACCCTGAGATCATGATCTGAGCTGAAACCAAGAGTCATGTGCCTAACCGACTGAACCACCCATGCACCCTGATTTGATTTTTTAAATGGCTTTCAGTTTCCTATTGAAATTGCCACCTTTTCATCTATATGCCCTTCATTCCCTCTACTTTATTTCACATATTCCAGGAATTTTAAAGTCCTTGTCTGATAACTTCAATATCTGGATTATCTGGGGCTTTACTTCTATGTTAGTATTTCTTTCTCTTCGTCATCATTCTGAAAGCCCTTCCTTCTCATACATCTGATAAGTTTTTATTATATTTTTATTACATCTCAGACAAGGGTATAAAAGGGCCAACAGAGGACCTAGATGGTACGTCTCTCATTTAGACTTTTCTTCTTTTCTGTTAAGTTTGTAGGGTGAGGGGCTGATGCCCACCACACCATTATGGTTTGAGATGGGTTGGTCTGGTTTTACATTTTTAAGCAGACTTCTGAATTATTGTTTATTTGTGTTCTTCTGATGATATTCTCCTCAAATTTTTTATTAAGGATCTGGATGAGTTTTGCATCCTGAGCCCTGAAAGTCCTACCTCATGTAGGTTTCAACCTAGGTATTTAATTTTCCTGCAGTTTCAAAATTTTGCCAATGTCTTGAGAGGGAGATTAGTTTTGCTCATTGCAGGCCCATCCCTCTCCTAAGAACTCTGCCTTTCTGGCCGAGTCCCCCAGCTGTTGACATCACTGAAGAATTCTGCAGGTGTCCTATAGGAAGACTTAGACTTGCATTAAAAGCTCCTCTAGGGACACCGGGGTGGCTCAGTCAGTTAAGTGTCAGACTCTTGGCTTCAGCTCAGGTCACAATCTCAGGGTTGTGAGGTCAAGCCATGTGTTAGGCTCTGTGCTCAGCAAGAAGTCTCCTGGGGATTCCCTCTTTCCCTCTCCCCTGCCCCCTAAAATAAATAAATTAATTAATTAATAAATTAATTAATTAAATTAAAAAAAATTGACACATCTAGTGTCCAGTCTGTTTCAATAATGCTGCACAGCTTCCAGAAGCCCTCTCCCCCTCAGCAGGATCACCCAGCATGGTCTGTAACAGAGTCTCAGCCTGACCTCAATCTTCAAATGGCTCCAGAGGTAAAATGGCTCAAGAAAGCCAGCTTACCTGGGAAGGATCTTTTCCTCTCTTGGATTTTAACTTTTTGTATTGAGATGATTTTCTGCTTACAAAAGAGTTGAAAAAATAGTATAGATAATTTCCATATACTCATTACCACATATCCAACCATGGACTATCAAAATTAAAAGGGCAATCACAGTGCAATACTATTACCTAAAGTACAGACCTTCTAGGGGGTGGTTCATAGTTTTCTACTAATGTCCTTTTTCTGATTCTGGACCCCACAGTGAATGATGTCGTCGTGACTCCTTTATCCCTCCAGTCTGTCGCAGGTCCTCAGTCCTTCCTTGCCTTCATGACTTTGACAGTTCTGCAGAGTATTTGTTCAGGCATTTTGTAGCTTTTTTTTTTCTGTTGGTTTTGCACAATTCATCTGGGGTTATGGGTTTGGGGATGAATACCAGAGAGGAGAGATGTTCTCCTCATCACTTCATACCTGAGGGCAGGTAAGCTGCATGACATCAACATGACTTACTCCGTTGGTGTTAACCTTGATCGTTTGGTTATGGTGGTATAAGCTGGGACAGAGCCAGGAGATACATAGGTGTGTACTTACTTGTGTGTGTACACACAAACACACGCACACACTTGTAATTAGTTCTCTGTGGGTCTATGTATGTACGTGACTATCTATAAATCAGAATAAACATGAGTTTGTACCAATCTTCCTCACTCTAATCCAGCACCACAGGGTTCATTCTACCTTCTCCCTTGTTTATTTGTAACTTCTTAATCTGACAGCAGGAAACCTGGATCCCATTATTTACAATTTGTTTATTTATTTGTTCATCCCTTATTTGTATGCATGTAATGTAGTTTTAGAATCAATAATCTGTACTCCTGGGAGAAACAAATTTATCAACTGGAGTATTGTACACATGCAAAGTTATTTTGGTCTTTACTCTTACAGTTTCCAGTGAAAAAATTATTTTTCAGTGTTACTTAAGTTATCCCCTTTCTTTCCTTTCTCTTTCAGTGTGGTTATGCGACTAATTTGTAATACAAATAGATTCATTTGTCCTGGTCTGTACTGCATCTCTCCCCACAAGTCCCAGCTGATTTCTGCTTTTACATACTTAGAATAAAATCCACTTTTCTTTTGTGGTGTGGCAGGTGGCCTCTAATATCCCTCTAATGATCCCTCTTCTTGACATTTGCCCTCTATACGCCCCTCTCCTTGAGTGTGGGCTGAAATGATTGGTTCACTGCTGATAAACCCGGCCCAGCAGCAGCAGAGACTAGGCTACTAGTAAGCTGTGGTTCCTTTCTTGGGTACAGTCTCTCAACCTCTCTCTGAATCTTTGCTCTGGGGGAGGGCAGCTCCCATGTTGTGAGTAGCCCTGTGGAGAGCCACACATGGCAAGGAAGTGATTTTCCAGTCAAAAGCCGGTGAGGACTGGGGCTTGCCAAGAATCATGTGGGAGTAAGTTTAGAAATTGTATCCTTGGGCCCTGCTCTATCCCTACAACAATCACATGCATGTGTAGAAAACAAACATTGATATCAGGAAACAACAGAACAAAATGCTCTCTCAGTACTCATTTAATAATACCACCTAATATTATTATTAACAGTATTTGGTTGCAATAAAGATCAAGATCATAGGACAGGAAGGAATGTATGTAAAATGCTTAACATATGGTCAGATGATATTGATACTCAATAAATGCTTGCTAACAAAAGTAATGTTTTTACTAATTGAACGGTTATGTGTACCAGGCACTATGAAAAGCCTGTTGATACAGCACTGGGAATATAGCTGGAATTAGATAACCCTGCCCTTCCTTATGCATCTAAAAGTCCAGGTGAGGAGCTAGAAATTAAATAAATAATTGCCAAAAAATGATACTGAGTGCTATGATAAGGAAAATACAGGATGCTTATTAAAGGATGCTTAGCATTAAATTATTATTTAATACTCAGTCACTGAGAGATTACAAAAGAGAAATGTTTAGCTGGCTGATAGATACTGAGCAGGGGCAAGTTGTTCCACCATTAACGGAATTGTGCCTTGTTTCTGAGCTGTGCTCTGAGAGGTGGGTCTTCTCTCTTCTGAGATGCTGAGGGCTGGCTCATGGGGAGAAGTAGAAAGGGGACTGAGACAAAGATCCTCCTTCAAAGGAGCTCACAGGTTTCAGGGAGAGACAGGAGGATACTAGGCACCTAGGCAATTGGATGGCAAAATTATCACAAATAGTTGTAGCTTAAATGTGGAGAACTTCAGATTGTAAATTTGGGGACAATTCCTGATTTAAGTCAAGGGACTGTAAGACCACTTCTTTTTTATTGTTTGGTTTGCAAAGTGGAAAAATAAATGATTTTCAATTGTCTTCTGTTTAAGAAGGAATAGAAGTATATAAGATTTTTACAAGATTTTTACTTAAAATGTTTGAAGTTGTTAAATAGTGTTTTGCTCCTTGAAGTGGAAAACTTCAGCTACTCAAAAAGTTGGCCTATGTGGAACTCTGGGCTGCTTGATAAATGAAGTTTTGCTCCACAGTTTATGGTGACAAGACTTGCCCAGGATCATCCTGGTTTTAAAACACCATGTCTCACATGCTGAGAATCCCAACCAAACCAGGGAAGTTGGTCACTGCACTTCACATGTACCTTGAGTTGCATTTAGGAAATCTCAAGTAAAGAGTTCTCTATGTTATAAAATGACATGATATGGAGAGATTCTATCTAGGGGAAGAAAATAAGACTACCATACGTCTATCTTCACTTCAAGACCTCTGGGAATAGATAAACTCACAGACCAGAACGAAATGTCATTGTCCGAAGAATTACCAACCATTCTGAAAATTGAAGAATTCTCTAGAGAGAATCTCTGCAGAAGAGAAATGAGAGCTCCTAATGCCTTCCTTTCTGAAACGCAAATTGAACTCCTTACTGCTAAAACAGTACACATTCCATTTTTGTCAACGTGAAAGCATCTACTTATGATGGGAATTGCTTTTAAAAATCTGTTTAGCTCATATTTTAATCTTCCTCTTTCACTTGTCTTTGTATAACTGTGGTTTAAAACATATTTTTAACATATCGTATTTTCCAAACAATACACACCAATAAATGTTTGCAGAGAGAATGAATGAATGAAAAAGAAAGCAGAGAAATTTAAAAATATGAATGAATGAATGAATGAATGAATGAATGACAGAAATGCATTCTATGGGCTTGGGGATAAGTATGGCTGTTTTCATCTTGACAAAAAATGTATTACTATGTTAGCAAAGAAATGCATGCTATTTGAATTTTTTTTGAAAAAAGTGTCTCATCATGTACAGACCATATGAAAATTTGTTGATGTAAAAGATTGCACATCCATGGGGGGGGCAGCTTTGTACTATTAAGATGAGAAATCTTTTGGCAGATGAGATACTGTTGATACTATGACTATACTTATGCCAGTTGGTTACAAGGATATATTAATTAAGTAGAGTTTAGGAGATTAATCACAGATGGAGCAGCGTCCTTGTTCTGTGTATCAGCTAGAGACTTTACCCCTTGGCCTAGTCTGTCTTCGTACAAACCCATCACGCGCCCACTCCTTCGATTGGCGTTGTCTCTTTATTGCCATCCTCAGAACATATTATGCAGTGGGAATTCCTCCTTTGTGATTTATTAGCTGGGTGACCTTAAATAAGTTAGCATTCCCAAGACCCTATGTGGATAGAAAATCAGTAAATAACATGTAATTTTCATGGTCTCCTGAGGTTTAATAAAATACTTCCCATTGACGAATACTAATCTCTGTGATTTGAATTTTCTTAATCTTATAACTAAAATAAACAGATGAATTAAAGGTTGAAGATTTATAGGATTATAAATGTCACTCCTGATTTCTAATGAAAATTCTCATTATACTCATCTTTCATCATTTTAAGATAAATGTGTTATATTTGGTTACAAAATAAATGTATGTTAAAATATATTATGTGAACAATACCTTAGTTCCTGACCTTTGTTGGTTACCTCTTAATACTTCCATTTTTCTTCCTTCCTTTGAAGCTATTATTTCTTAGGGCACCTGGTCAGTTAAGGATCCAACTCTTGGTTTTGGCTCAGGTCATGAAAGCATGGGTTGTGAGATCAAGCCCCATGTCAGGCTCTGTGCTCGATGGAGAGTCTGCTTATAGATTCTTTCTCTCCCTCTCCCTCTGCCCCTCCCCCTTCTTTTTCAAATAAATAAATAAATCTTTAAAAATAAATAAAGCTGTCATTTCTTACTCTTCAATTTCCTTATTGTTCTCCCTTTTCTCTACATCATATTTTCCTCTTTCCTCTTGTTCTTGGTAGGAACTAGGTACTTTGTGTCATAGTGTATTTAAGGATGACCAGAAATTCATGCTATTCTCAAGGAGCTGATAATCTAGTATTGGTCTTTAAACATATACCTACCAATTTATTTTACATGGGAGAAGTGACTTCAGAGACATATAGATATAGTACTATAGTAATTTGGAGGAAAGAGGTGCTACTTCCAGCCACAGAAATGAGCAAAGTTTTAGTGGAGCAGAAACATATGAAGGGCAGTTAAGAATTGAATATGAAATGGTCCCATTCTCCAACTCTTCTCTCATCTTCTAAGCGTAAAACCAATGACTTCAAGTGGCCCTCTATTTCCAAAGGTGGCGCGTTTAGAGGAAGCCCAACCCCTCAGCTGATAGAATCTTCATAAAGTATGTCCTGCCAATAATACCAGTCATGAAGAGTAGAACTTACTTTGCTATGATTGAGCATTGGAATAAAGCTCATAGTTTGGACTGGTTGATGAAAGAGTAGGATGATGGGAGCTAAGAAAAAATAATCAACAAAGTAAGTAGCATTGTGGCAGTAAAGGCCAGCTGAGAGACTGGTGATTACTCCATTTATACCACCTGGACTTGAACCCCCTTACATGTAGGGTGTGGAGGAGATCCCTTGAAAAAATGCAAAGATGATGGCGGCTCATTGCTAGGTTTCCTTTCATCCCTTCCTTCTAGCCTCTGAAACAGAAAGAAATAATTGAGGATATGTAAGGCAATGTTTTAAGTGAAATTTATCTCAAAATTCTGGAGGTAGTATTGGGAAAGATTAAATAGATCAACAAAAGCTGAGGTGTCAGCGTCTTTGAGATCTCAGAGTCCTGTTTGTGCTGGACGCAGCATGACCTATTCCACCAGCCATGCTTAACCAAGTAACAGATGTGGGCCAAATACACCTTCATAGGTCATTTGTTTGTTTGTTTTTCAAGTTTTTATTTAAATTCCAGATAGTTACCATACAGTGCAATATTAGTTTCAGGTGTAGAATTTAGTGATTCATCACTTACATACAGTGCTCATCACAGCAAGTGCCTTCCTTAATACCCATCACCCGTCTAGCCCATCCTCCCACTCACCACCCCCTCCAGCAACCCTCAGTTTGTTCTCTATGGTTAAGAGTATGTTTTATGGTTTGTCTCTTTTCCCCCACCCCCATCTTCATCTGTTTGTTTCTTAAATTACATATAAGAATGAAATCATGTGGTATTTGTCTTTCCCTGACTGATTTATTTTGCTTAGCAAAATACTCTCTAGCTCCATCCACATTGTTGCAAATAGCAAGATTTCATTCTTTTTTATGGCTGAGTAATATGTATATATATATATTATGATTATATATATATATATATGAAAGAGTAGTGTATATATATATATATATATATCTCACTTCTTTATCCATTCATCAGTCAATACACATTTGGGCTCTATCCATAGCTTGGCTATTGTTGATAATGCCGCTAAAATCATCAGGGTCCATGTACCCCTTCAAATCAGTATTTTTGGGGGGCACCTGGGTGGCTCAGTCAGTTAAACATCTGACTCTTGATCTCAGCTTGGGTCTTGATCTCAGGGTCATGGGTTCAGGCCCTGCACTGGCCTCCATGCTGGGTATGGAACTTACTTAAAAAAAAAAAATTCAGTATTTTTGTATCCTTTGGGTAAATACCTAGTGGTGCAAATGCTGGGTTGGAGGGTAGCTCTATTTTTGACTTTTTGAGGAACCTCCATACTGTTTTCCAGAGTGGCTGCACCAGTTTGCACTTCCACCAACAGTAGAAGAGGGTTCACCAACATCTATTATTTCTTGCGTTGTTCACTTTAGCCATTCTGACAGGTGTGAGGTAGTGTCTCATTGTAGTTCTGATGTGCGTTTCCCTGATGATGAGTGATGTTGAGCATCTTTTCATGTGTCTGTTCGCCATCTGGATGTCTTCTTTGGAAAAATGTATATTCATGTCTTCTGCCCATTTTCTAACTGGATTTGTTTTTTGGGTGTTGAGTTGGGTAAGTTCTTTATAGATTATGGATACTTGCCCTTTATATGATATTTCATTTGCAAATATCTGTTTCCATTCCGTAGGTTGTTTTTTAGTGTTGTTGATTGTTTCCTTCGCTGTGCAGAAGTTTTTTACCTTGATGAAGTCCCAATATTCATTTTTGCTCTTGTTCCCCTTGTCTCAGGTGTTGTGTCTAGTAAGAAGTTGCTAAGGCTGATTTCATAAAGGTTACTGCCTGTGTTCTCCTCTAGGATTTTGATGGCTTCCTGCCTCCATTTAGGTCTTTTGTCCATTTTAAATTTATTTTTGTGTATGGTGTAAGAACGTGGTCTGGTTTCATTCTTCTGCAAGTGGCTGTCCTTTAGAGGTTTTAATCTGCCAGTTGCACCCATGATGGCAGAAAGGCCTCATCTACGTATAGAGCATTCTGGCACTGATGGGTATAATGAGTCAGAGTTTTCTGGCTGTTGTGACTATCTAATTTCATTTTAGCGTCATAATAGCTCATTGAGAGAAAAGAACATCAATACTCTTTTTTTTTTCTGCTTAGAAAACTACCATCCCTAACCCTGCATCTTCTTCTAATTTATGTGTATTAACTATTTTTCTTTCCTTCAGGATTCAACTTCTGTACATCTTCCCTGACCTCTCCAGATGGAATGAGGTGTCTTGCCACATGCTTTTACAGCATGTCACACTTCTCACTTATTGCGCTCATTCCAACTTTAATACATTTATAACTTGCAAACGTTTTTCTTAAAGATATGGCTTCCTTACTTGAACAGAAACCGCACGTATATAAACAGGAAATACATATGTCTTGTTCCATGTTCTGGTGCCTATCACAAGGTCTGCCTTATATAGTAGGTGCTCTAGAATATTACTTTAAAATAAATAAGTCTATCATGAATCAATTAAATTTACAACAAAGGAAATTGATATTCAGAGAGCTAAAGTGCTTATTCAAAGTCACACTCAGGAAATGTTAGAAGGGCATACTGGAACCCACATTTTCTTTCACAGATTACAGTGTTTCACCTAATACCCTTTTTATTTTTCAATATGAAGTAGAAAAGACAGTATGTGGACAAAAATATATAGAAACACATATTAAAATTTCAGAGAAGTGAATGGAAATTTTAAGGCATGTGCGTCTGAGAATATGCTCTATCCTAAAACTCCCAAGCTTCATTTCTAGTTTCCTCTACTTCTTGAACCAAGCTTCACAAAAGCAATTATCACATAATTTGTTGATTTCCTTCCCAAGTGAATGTTTGCCAAACACTCCCCATCAAACATTTCATATGCATTAAATATTTATGCCCAATCTGTTACATTGAAAACTTGAGTATATACTTTGCTTTTAGAATTAATTTATTTCTAATTTTTTAATGCAATGTAATTAGCTGAATTGCTCTTAGAATATAATCACTTGTTATATATTTGAATAAGTTAATCATGGCTTTGTGGAACTGTGACTGGTTTATAATTATCTAGGTGCCTGAAATGTTCTTTTTGGCTAAAAGAGTATGATCAAACTTAGTGGCCACTTAAATGGAATCACATTAAGCATGACTTTATGCAAAGAGTCACTCATGGAAAATGTGCCTTGTTTCTCTATTGACGTCAGTCAAAAATGAAAGTGAGAGGTTTTGAAGGAAATCCCTCAGAACATGTCACATTTGTAGGCAAGGCAGTGTGACTGATAAATTAGCAGGAAGACTGGGAGACAAAATGCACTGTATGACCTTGGTCAAGGTTATTAAAGTTGTTCAGCCTTGGTTTCCTCATATTGAAATTACCACATTAGCATCGCTAGTCTGTAAAGAACTTCCTTAGTTTCACTGTGCACATTTTATGATTTTTAAAAATAGATCCTATACAAAGCAAGGTCTAAGAACATTAGCGATGACCCCTGTATATTGGCACAAAGATAATGCTTTCCTACTAGATTTTCACAACAAGGCCAGGAGGAATTATATTATTACCCCCAATTTACAGCTTAGGGAAAGAATCGAAGTTCAAAGATCAGTGCCTGATGGCTGACAGTTCTAAACATTCTCAGACGGGGAGGCCATCCATATGTCTCTACATTCATTTTCACCCATCGAAGGTCAGAAATTAACCTTTCATTTCTGACCTTATTGAAGACTGGAATTTATCTGCACTAAACCAGGTTATTTGTCTGTTATACCTTTCCCCCTTCACATTCAGTCTACAGAGTACGATTTAACACTTTCAGATTCAACCAGGAATTTGGGCTGCATCTACTGGCTCTCCATAATGGCTTGCCTTCTCAATTCTCAAGGGGTGCAGAGTGGGGATGGGGCTGCATGACTATGGAGACCTGGTGCTGGGGATGCCTTTGTCCTAGAGCCAGTCTTGTCTGCCATTTGCATTGAATTCCTTAATCAATCTGAGAACAAATAAAAGAATTGAAGGTGGAGAGGCTTTGAGAATCACACATTTGCTGGTACATTTGTAGTGGAACTAATACTGAAATAAAGTGATAGAATTTTGATATGACCCCAAATCTGTCACAGATATAACATCTTAGCAAATTATTTATCTATTCAATCCTCAAATAATTACCACTCATAATCATCACAAGGATACTGTGAATGATGACAATAGTACTACTTTTCTATTATTTGCTATTTGCTATACAATATACTAAGCAATTTTATATCTACCATTGCATTTAATCCTTCAAATTTCCTTATCACAAAGGTATCATTTTACCAATTTTATAGATAGACTAAAATCAAGATTAAGACTAAGTTCATGCCTCTGCACACTTTCTATGCCCAAGGCTAGTGTTTCTCATCTTGGGTGTACATCAGAATCATTCTGGAAACTTGAAAACATAGTGCCCCACCTCGAGAAATGTTTATTTAAACAGCCCACTGATTGTAATATTAACGTTTTAAGTGTTTATTATATTATGCAACCAGGTGGGAAACTAATGTGTTTAGATGTTGGTTAAACAAGGTAAAGAGGAACTGGCTTCAGAGTGCTTTGAGCATTACAGAGGAAATGTCGTAGAAACCCAGCAGTAGAATATTACAAGTCCAGTAATAGTGATGTGCAAATACTTCATTGGAAGACAAACTGGAGATGTCAATTTATCTAATCTTGGTCTATCTCTGTCATCTGTAAATGAGGATAAAATACCTGTTCCTCAAGGTTATTGGGAGATAAAGGTGGGGACCTTATATTAAGGATCCTTAGTGCTTAGGTTGGCATGTAGTACGTGACGAAAAATGGATTTTCCATTCTATATTTACAAAGTGTTATGGGGACCCTCATTTTCCATCTGTGAAATAGTGATCATAATACTGCCTTCACAGGTTCCTCTGAGAATCAAAGAAGACTTGACAGTTGACCCTTGAACAATGAAGGGGGTTTAGAGGTACCCACCCCCCATGCATTTGAAAATCCACATATAAACTTTGATTCCCCAAAGACTTAAGTACTAATAGTCTACTATTGACCAGAAACTTAAACAGCTGATTAACATATATTTGTATTAATAAACATGCATATATGTGTTATATACTGTATTCTCTTTTTTTAATGATTTTTTTTGTTTTTTTTTGTTTTTGTTTTTGTTTTTGTTTTTGTTTTTGTTTTTTTAATAATGATTTTTTATTATATTATGTTAGTCACCATACAGTACATCCCCAGTTTCCGATGTAAGGCTCGATGATTCATTAGTTGCGTATAACACCCAGTGCACCATGCAATACGTGCCCTCCTTACTACCCATCACCGGTCTATCCCATTCCCCCACCCTCCCCTCTGAGGCCCATGGTTTGTTTCTCACATTCATAGTCTCTCATGTTTCCCCCCTTCTGATTACCCCCTTTCTTTGTCCCTTTTCCCTACTGATCATCCTGGATTCTTATGTTCCATAGATGAGAGAAATCATATGATAGTTGTCTTTCTCTGCTTGACTTATTTCACTTAGCATCATCTCCTCCAGTGCCGTCCATGTGCAGCAAATGTTGAGAACTCGTTCTTTCTGATAGCTGAGTAATATTCCATTGTATATATGGACCACATCTTCTTAATCCAGTCATCTGTTGAAGGGCATCTCGGCTCCTTCCACGTTAGCTATTGGACAATTGCTGCTAGAACATTGGGGTGCATATGGCCTTCTCTTTACTACGCCTCGTATCTTTGGGGTAAACCCAGTAGTGCAATGGCTGGATCATAGGGTAGCTCAATTTTTAACTTCTTAAGGGACCTCCACCTGTTTACCAGAGTGGCTGTACCAACTTGCATTCCCACCAACAATGTAGGAGAGTCCCCTTTCTCCACATCCTCAACAATTGTTGTTTCTTGCCTTGTCTATTTTTGCCATTCTAACTGGCATAAGGTGGTATCTCAGTGTGGTTTTGATCTGAATTTCCCTGATGGCTAATGATTTTGAACATTTTTCATGTTGTTGTTAGCCATTTTGTATGTCTTCATTGGAAAAGTGTCTGTTCATATCTTCTGCCCATTTTATGATTTGTTTATTTGTTTCTCGTGTTTTAAGTTTGAGAAGTTCTTTGTAGATCTTGGATACCAGTCCTTTATCTGTAGTGTCATTTGCAAATATATTCTCCCATTCCGTGGGCTGCCTCTTAGTTTTTTCTGACTGTTTCCTTGGCTGTGCAGAAACTTTTAATCTGATGAAGTCCCATAAGTTTATTTTATCTTTTGTTTCTCTTGCCTTTGGAGATGTGTCATAAAAAAGGTTGCTTGGCCGATATCGTAGGAGTTGCTGCCTATGTTCTCCTCTAGAATTTTGATGGATTCCTGCCTCACATCGGAGTCTTTCATCCATTTGGAGTTTATTTTTGTGTTATGGTGTGAGATATTGGTCAAGTTTAATTCTTTTGCATGTAGCTGTCCAATTTTCCCAGCACCATTTATTGAAGAGACTGTCTTTTTTCCTCCGGATGTTTTTTCCCTGCTTTATCAAATATTAGTTGCCCAAAGAGCCGAGGGTCCATTTCTGGGTTCTCTATTCTGTTCCATTGGTCTATGTGTCTGTTTGTGCCAGTACCATGCTGTCTTGTGATCACAGCTTTGTAGTACAGCTCGAAATCTGCATTTGATGCCCCACTTTGTTTTCCTTTTCAACAGTTCCTTGGAGATCGGGCCTTTTCTGTTTCCATACAAATTTAAGGACTATTTGTTCCATTTCTTTGAAAAATGTCCTTGGTATTTTGATCGGGATAGCATTGAAAGTGTAGATTGCTCTGGGTAGCATGGACATTTTAACTATGTTAATTCTTCCGATCCATGAGAGCATGGAATATCTTTCCATCTTTTTATGTCTTCCTCAATGTCTTTCAAGAGTGATTTATAGTTTCTAGAATATAGGTCCTTTACGTCTCTGGTTAAGTTAATTCCAAGGTAACGTATGGTTCTTGGTGCTATTGTAAATGGGATGTATTCCCTAATTTCTCTTTTTTCGGTCTCGTTATTCGTGTATAGAAATGCAACTGATTTCTGAGCATTGATTTTGTATCCCGCCACATTACTGAATTGCTCTATAACTTCTAATAGTTTGGGAGTGGCTTCTTTTGGATTTTCCATATAGAGTATCATGTCATCTGCGAAGAGAGACATTTTGACTTCTTCTTTGCCGATTTGGATTCCTTTGATCCCTTTTTGTTGTCTGATTGCTGTTGCAAGGACTTCTAGTACTATGTTGAATAATAGTGGCGAGAGTGGGCATCCTTGTCGTGTTCCTGATCTTAAGGGAAAGGCTTCCAGCTTTTCCCCATTTAGAATAATATTTGCAGTAGGCTTTTCATAGATGGCTTTTATGAGATTGAGAAATGTACCCTCTATTCCTACACTCTGAAGGGTTTTAATCAGGAAAGGATGCTGTATTTTGTCAAATGCTTTTTCGGCATCAATTGAGAGGATCATATGGTTCCTGAGTCTTTTCTTGTTGATATGATGTATCACACTGATTGATTTGCGAATATTGAACCACGCTTGAATCCCAGGTATGAATCCCACTTGATCGTGATGGATAATCCTTTTAATGTACTGTTGGATTCTATTAGCCAGGATCTTGTTGAGGATTTTGGCGTCCATATTCATTAGGGAGATCGGTCTGTAATTCTCCTTTTTGAGGGTCTTTGCCTGGTTTGGGGATCAAGGTAATATTGGCCTCATAGAATGAGTTTGGTAGCTTTCCTTCTGTTTCTATTTTTTGAAATAGCTTTAGGAGAATAGGTATTATTTCTTCTTTGAATGTTTGGTAGAATTCCCCAGGAAAACTGTCCAGGCCTGGAGTTTTGTTATTTGGAAGTTTGTTTATCACTGACTCAATTTCTTCATAATTAATTGGCCTGTTTAAGAAATCAATTTCTTCCGGTTTCAATCTTGGTAGTTTATAGGTTTCCAGGAAGGATTCCATTTCTTCCAGATTGCTTAGTTTATTGGCATATAGCTGTTGATAAAAATTTCTAATAGTCCTTCCAATTTCAGTGGTGTTGGTCGTGACCTCTCCTTTTTCATTCATAATTTTAATAATTTGGGTCCTTTCTCTTTTCTTTTGGATAAGTCTTGCCAGTGGTCTGTCAATTTTATTGATTCTCTCAAAGAACCAGCTTCTAGTCCTGTTGATCTGCTCTACTGTATTTCTGGTTTCTGATTGATTGATTTCTGCTCTAATTTTGGTCAGCTGCTTACTCGTGAGTGGATTAGGTCTGTCCCTCTGTTGCTGTTCCAGCTTCTTGAGGTGAGAATATAAAAACTGCATTTTAGATTTTTCTATTCTTTTGAGTGAGGCTTGGATGGCTATGTATTTCCCCCTTAGGACTGCCTTTGCAGTATCCCATAGGTTTTGGACCATTGTGTTTTCATTCTCGTTGGTCTCCATAAATTGTTTAAGTTGATTTTTGATTTCCTGGTTTATCGAGTCATTCCTGAGCAGGATGGTTCTTAGGCTCCAAGTGTTTGAGTTTCTTCCAAATTTTTCCTTGTGGTTGAGTTCCAATTTCAGAGCGTTGTGGTCTGAGAATATGCAGGGGATAATTTCAATCTTTTCGTATCGGTTGAGACCTGTTTTGTGTCCCAGAACATGGTCTATTCTTGAGAATTTTCCATGGGCATTAGAATAGAATGTGTATTCTTTGGTTCTGGGGTGTAGTGTTCTATATATATCTATGAGGTCCAATTCGTCGAGTATGGCATTCAAAGCCTTTGATTCTTTGCTTAGTTTTTGCCAGGGTGTTCTGTCTACTTCTGATAGTGGAGTGTTGAGGTCCTGTACTATTAATGTATTTTTATCTATATGTCTCTTTATTCTGGTTAAGAGTTGGCTTGTGTATCTTGCTGCTCCCCTGTTGGGGGCATATATATTTATAATTGTCATACCCACTTGTTGAATACTTCCTTTAAGAATAATGTAGTGCCCTTCTGCTCTCTAACTATAGTCTCTAGTTTAAAATCCAATCTATCTGATATGAGAATTGCTACCCCAGCTTTCTTTTGAGGTCCATTTGCATGAAAGATGGTACTCCATCCCCTTACTCTCAGTCTGAATGCATCTTTGGGTTCAAAATGAGTCTCTTGTAGACAGCAAATGGATGGGTCATTTCTTTTTATCCAATCTGCCACCCTGTGGCATTTTATGGGAGCATTTAAGCCATTCACATTGAGACTGAATACTGAGAGATATGATTTTAATGATGCCATGTTGCCAGTAAAGTCTTTGTTTGTATTGGTTGTGACTTTCTTTTGTGTATCACTCTTGGGGCCTTTTTACCTTTATAGAACCCCCCTTAATATCTCCTGTAGGGCTGGTTTCGTGGTTACGAAATTGGTTAATGACTGGCGATTCTGAAATGTCTTTATTTCTCCATCAATTCTGAATGACAGCCTTGCTGGATAAAGGATCCTTGGCTGCATGTTTTTCTCTGAAAGAGCTTTAAAAATGCTCCCCCAACCCTTTCTCTCATTCCAGGTCTGTGTAGACAGGTCTGACGTAATTCTGATGCCTTTGCCTTGGTACGTGAGAAATTTCTTTGCCCTGGCTGCTTTCAATACTGTATCCTTGGATCTAATATTTGCGAACTGCACTATGACGTGACGTGGCGTAGGTTTGTCGTGGTTGAGCTTGGGACGGGTCCTCTCTGCCTCTTGGACACGAATGTTTGTTTCCCTCACTAGATTAGGGAAGTTTTCAGCTACAATTTGTTCAAATATCTCTTCTAGACCTCTGTTTTTCTTCACCCCCTCGGGGATGCCGATGATTCTAACATTGGATCGTTTCATTGAGTCAGTAATCTCCCGTAACCTACATTCGTGGGCGTGGATTTTTTTAAGACCAGCTTCTATTTTGGTTTTTCCCTCTATTAACCCATCCTCCAATTCACTAACACGTTCCTCTGCTTCGGTGACCCTGGCCATCAGAGCCTCTAGTTTTGCCTGCATTTGGCTCATAGAATTTTTAATTTCTGTCAGATTCGCTCTCATTTCTGTCCTTAGGGATTCTATATTCTCAGTAACCTTTTCGTTAATACTTTTTTCAATTCTACTCATCATTTTGACCATCATTACTCTGAATTCCATTTCTGATACTTTCGTTACATCCATATCCATTATTTCTGTGGCAGAGGCCACAGACTCACTATCTTTCTTTGCTGGGGGTGGGGGGGCTTCTCCTTGTTGTCATTCTGATGAGGAGAGGTTGCGGGGTTGTCCAGAGCCCAAATTATTGACTGGGTCCCAGGCCGTGCCCCTTGTTTTATAGGGATCTTAGGGATGTGGGCTTCTTCTTTAAAGATTTTATTTATTTATTTATCTGAGAGAGAGAGACAGACAGTCAGCAAGAACGGGAACAGAAGCAGGGGAGTGAGAGAGGAAGAAGCAGGCTCCCAGCGGAGGAGCCCGGTGAGGGACTCCTTTCCTGAACGCCGGGATCACGCCCTGAGCCGAAGACAGGTGCACAATGACTGCACCACCCAGGCGCCCGGGTTGTGGGCTTCTTGATTTTTCAGCCTGCCTTCTGGGGGAGGGGCCTGCCGCGCTGATACTCAGGCAACCCTGTTTGGGTAGAGTCTCCGCGTCCCCTGCGAGGGGGGATGGGGATGGGCACGCTGTGAGCCGGTATTTCCAGGCTTTTGTTCTCTGGCGGCTTTCCCTGGCGGTTTGCTGTGCCTCTTCTGAGAGTCAGAGCAGCAGTGGCCGAATTTCAGCCTCTGTCACAGAACAGAGGGATTGCGGCCCATTCTCCACTGATGTTCTGGCCACTTTAACTCTGTTACTGTTGGTGCTGCTCAACCCTGCAGCGTCCCGGGATGTGCACCCCACACCCGGCGTCCCAGCCCTCACTTCCAGGGCCGGCGCGTCTCTGTCCTTTGTGTTTCTAACGCCGCCAGCTGCCCTGCGCGCGCTCCCGGATCTCCCGGTCTCAGTCTGGATCCAGTGAGCGCACCGGGATTCCGGAGTTCCGCGAGATGCCTGGTGGCGCGCACACCCGGCTCACGGTCTATAGTCTGCTCTCTCGCGGGTGCCATCTGTGAGTCCGCCACTCCCCCGTGCAGGTGGCTGCCGCTTCCCGGTGCCCGAACGCGGCGGCTCCCTCCCCTTCCATTTATCTTCCGATATCTGTGCGCGGTTTCACGGCTCTCCGCTTCGTACCTCAATACTCAGCGCGGGAGATGTTCATTTGTAGAGATCCAGATGTATCTTTCTGCGTCTCAGGCTGGTTCTGTGGTTGTTTAGGCTGGTCTGGTACCTATCCAGCTCGACTCAGGGGACCGGCTGAAAAAGGTGTCCCCTACTCCTTTGCCATCTTAACTCTGCTCTGTATACTGTATTCTTACAACAAAATAAGGTAGGAAAAAGAAAATGCTATTAAGAAAATTATAAGGAAGAGAAAATACATTTTCAGTATTATACTGCATTTATTTTTAAAAAATTGCCTATAAGTGGACCTGTGCAGTTTGAACCCACGTTCAAGTTTATCAGCTACAGATGTGAAAAGTGTTTTGCAAAATTCACCAAACAAATGCAAAATATTGTTATGATTCTAAATATCTAAGCTGGCAGATATGTAAGGTCCTTCTCCAGGAATCCAGTTCTTCTGTCATCCCATTCCCCTCGTGAGGGGCTTGTTTCGAGCTGTATCATGGTTTTTATGAAAATATATTCTCTTTGAACTTCGAGAGCCATGTTTGTGCATTTGGCTTCTTGCCCTGAAATATCCATGCATAGTCAGAATAAGGGACAGCAGGGCTGGACTTGATGGTTATGTTTTGGAGGTGGAGTAAATCAGAACCTGGGAAATTCTCACCCTTCTTATTTCAACTCTTTCTTTCTCTTTCTTTCTTTTCTTTCTTTCTTTCTTTCTTTCTTTCCTTCTTTCCTTCTTTCCTTCTTTCTTTTTCTTTTTTGCCTCTTTCAATGATTCTTCCTTTTCCACCCCAGTACCCTGGTAACTGAAGGTCATAGGCATGCTGACTTTCTCTTTTAAATTCCACAAAATACCAGATCTATATTCTGGAGAAGTTGGCCGACTCCAGGCAATGACCCACTTAAGTTTTATTTCATCATCCTTCTTTTTGAACTCCCATGACTCTTAGGATTAAAACACACACACACACACACAATTCCACCATCCACAAAAAAAAGACAGTGCACTGTTCTTTAAAATAACTTTCATAAGTTTGTAGATGAAGTGTAAATTACATGGAAGTGGAGGAGCCTGGTCCTGGGTGTCAGTGTCCTGAATCTCACTCTTGTGTTTGCTCTGTGGTCCCTGGTGCTGGCTTAGGAGGGCTGGGCTGGAAGGAAGAAGAATGGTGAGTTACAGCATCTCAGAGTTGGCTGTCTGTGAAGGCATGGAGCGAATCCTGAAGACGCTCTTCAGCAGGCATTTATATGGCCGAGTTAGTGCTACAGGCTTGGCATTGTGGCCCCTGACCACAGTGTACTCGTATGTACTCCACGTCTCTTCATGACACAGCTGATGTGAGCCTGCTTTGCAGAGGAGAACCAGAGCCTGAAGCTTCTCTGGCTCTATTTTGCACCAGCTTTCCACCACTCCAATCTGATGAAGGACTCAGATCCATTTCCATAAGAAAACTAGTCCCAACCTCCAGACAAACTTGGAATTTTCTTCCTTTTGTAAAACTAGAAATGGCTTTCCTCTTTTTGAAATGTAAATTATTTCCTAGTTACAACCTAGTAACAATTATTTTTGAGGATTCTCTGTTGTTTAAAACAAGACAAACTTCTAAATGTTTCCTTTTTCTCCATCACCTACTATTCTAATGAATCTCGCTTTGCATAGAGATTAGAATCTGAGCCCTTTGGCAGCCTGTTCACATCCCCACCAATGCCTCCCTCCTTCCTGGGCTGCACAAAGGGCACTGTTGCTCTGGGAGTGTCTGCTCTCTCCAGGTGCGTTCTAGTGCCGGGATGGCATGGGGCAGAACAGCTAATGGTCCCTGTCCTCAGGGAGCTTGTTGTCTAATGGGAGCAGCAAATCCCTTACAGTTCTCAGAGCACAATGCCATCTTTTGCTTCGTGTTTTGTACCACTGCATTCAGCTCTCTGGATAGGGCTCCTCCCCATCCAGGTGTCCCAGCTGGCAGCCCATGACTTTTCAGTGCCCAGTGGTGTTAGACACCATCTCTCAGTGCAGCTGTCCCTATGATCTTTACCCACAGCCCCCGGGCGGGTAATCTCACCTATCCCAAGGGAGCACCTAGCATGGTAGTTATTCTGAGTATTTTAATCTTCCTGTTACTTGACTATTGTTCTCATAGCAAAGTGCTCTATGAGGGAAGGAACTTTGAGTTTTGCCTTGTCCCCCAGCCTGGCACAGTGCCTGCCTAAGAAGTTCTGAATTACTGTGGATGAGAATAGTTAATGAATGATAAATCTATGAATGAATGATTTTAATGACAAGCACACCTTTCAAGGCAGACATTGCTTATGGAGGGTCTCACTCATTTCCACATGTTGTAAAATCGGTTCCAACTGAACACATTTACTGACAAGATCAATAGTACATTTCCTTCTATTCAATAATTAATCCTGCAGTGAAACAGGAAGTTGAGGAAAGAAACTTACTGTTCTCCTTTTGCAAAACTCTGAACACTTGCTGGATCTGAGCCATCTCAGTGAAGGCACCTCATCTTTAGCTGGTCTAGTACATTTCTCTGAGCTGGAGAATTCCCCTCATCAAGTCTTAAGTAGGAGCAGGTAGGTACTTTCAGTAAATAAATTGGGAGTAAATCAAAGGAGGTTAGTGGCTATTTAATAACTTTAAGGTAATTATTAAATAATGGAATGATACTTTCCATGCTTTTGCATTCCTGTTCTATTATAATCCCATGTGAAGAGATCAGAAGAAAGCTTATTTAGAAACTCAAGGCATTGCACTCACCAGATTTTTGTCATTTTTGAACCTTGTCCCTTTTAGTGAATGTAGAAAATGCATTAGTATATTAATAAGTATAATATTCTCCATTTATTTATTAGGTGTTATGTTCTCCTCTGTATATTTGGTGTACCATGTAAGGTGTTGACTGGTTTTCTATACATGATCTCACACAATTTACAACATTAGTCTACTGCTACATGTATTACACTATCCCTGTTGGCCAATCTGAAAAAGATGTATAAAGCTATTATAGAAGACCTAAGGTCACCTACTGAAGTGTAGACTACAGATTCAAATTAATATTTCTCAGATTCTAGAGTGAGTGTAACTTCCACAATCAGAAGTTATCAGTGGGAGTGCCTGGGTGGCTCAGTCGGTTAAGCGTCTGCCTTCGGCTCAGGTCATGATCCCAGGGTCCTGGGATCGAGCCCCACATTGGGCTCCCTGCTCAGCAGGGAGCCTGCTTCTCCTTCTCCCTCTGCCTGCTGCTCCCCCTGCTTGCACTCCCTTTCTCTGTGTGTCAAATAAATAAAATCTTAAAAAAAAAAGAAGTGATCAGTGACAAAAATATGAAGTATTTACTCCCCCCCAAAAAAATGTCTATTGTAACAGAAGCAGATGCTGCTGGTGTCTAACTGAATCATCTGACTGTCCACCTTCACGTGGCAAAAGGCACTTGCTGCTAACCCCTGTCTGTGTCTTTCTCTGGGGATCACACTGGGTTTGTGTGCAGGGCAAGCTCTAAGTGCCAAAGAATGAATACGTTCTGGAGATGCAGCCTTCATACACTGGCACATGGGAAATAGTAGAAACATCCACCACTGTCCTTATCCTTACATTGGGAAAACTCTGAGGCTTGTTCCACAATGTCTGTCAGCCTTTCCCAGCAGGAATTTGCTTCAGTTGCCCATGGTAGCTACTGGCTAATTTTGCAAATTTCATTGACAGTTTTTTTTTTCCTTATCTCAGTTTCCCACTCAACTACTGGTAATTCTTGAGATAAATCCACAAGTAAACTACTGCCCTTTAGATGCTTGTCTCAGAGTTTGCTTCTGGGAGAACCCAAACTGAGAAAGTTATCTCAAATTCCTTGAAATTTCCATATATTTCACTCATTCCAGGGTAACTGAGTTCCCCCACTGCTTCCATATTTCCCTCTTCAATGTTTTCCAGTTTGACCATTTTTGTCCTTGAAGCAATCCTGATTGCTTGGATTGTGTCTGTAAAATCCCAATCCAGTAATTAATATCTATTACTGGTACATGTAGGGAAATGTTGTCTGAGGCAATATTTGCTTATTTATCTACTCTGTAGACTTTTAAAACCATGCCCTTTTCTTACATAGCCCCAGGGCACACGTACAATAAAGGATTCTGTTAATTAAAATGCAGCCAGCACATTAATAAAACATCAGACGAAGACTGCAGAAGACACAGCCATTTGACTGTCCCACTCCTTGGTTAGGTCAGTGTTTGCTCCCCCATCCCTCTTCCTTCCTTAACAGGCCTGTAGTACTCCCTGAGATTGAACTGGGCTGCGGATCAGGAATACCGGGACCCCCAGAGACAGCTGCACCAACTTCACAGAAGCCAGGAAGGAGAATTAAAGCATGTTTTGGGGAGCATCTAGGTGGAACTTAGGGGAGGGAAATAGGGCTCCTGCAAAGAGTTGGAGGGATTTTATATTTCTTCTCACTTCACTGTATTGCTCCTTCCTTTAACTTTTGTCTCCTCTCTTCACCTTACAAAAGCAGTGCCCTCATGTCTAGTGAAACAAGGCATGTGGCCTCATATCACACTCTCTGTGTCTCTAAACTAAGAAGTATTACTCAGTACGTTTGGCCAAATATGTCTGATTCCACCCTATAGCCTGGAGAAGACATTATTTTTTTAAAGATTTTATTTATTTATTTATTTATTTATTTATTTATTTATTTATTGAGAGAGAGCAAGAGCGAGAGAGGGCAAGTGCAAGTTAGGGGAGGGGCAGAGGTAGTGGGAGGGAGAGAATCTCAAACAGACTCCACACTGAGCGTGGAGCCCAACACAGGGCTCAATCTCATGACCCCAAGATCACAACCCAAGCTGAAATCAAGAGTTGGATGCTTAAGCAACTGAGCAACCCAGGCGCCCCTCTCCAGGACTATCTTAAAATGGAGATAACCAAATCCTAAAATTACAATGATAAAAGGACAGGCCATTTCCCAAATGCTGTCTTGAGCTTGCATGCTTCTGCATTAGGGGACATGGCGTTTTACCTTCATAGAATAATAATATCTGTAACTTCAGAAGTTTAACTATTGTTATTTATAAAATGATTCCTATTTGCTACGCATCTTCTAAGTGATCGCTGTCCCATGTATTTTTCATTTACTCTTAATCGTAGATCAGTAACATTGGCTTTATCATTCGTTTGTCCCCATTTACACACGAGTGGATGTGTCTTCTCAAGTTCCATCTCCACATAATTGGTGGGGGGAAAATCATGCTTTATTAAAAATGTACCTGTGCCATCCAGTACTGTAGCCACTGCCCATGTTAAATAAAATCCAAATATTAAATTAAATGTAAAATCGCATTTGAATTAATCCTGTTAGCTGCATTCTGCTGCTCAGGAACCCCCGGTGTCAACGGCTACTGTGCTGGACAGCACAGGTTTTCCATCACGAGAAATCTTATTGGACAGTTTGTTTACTGCATTGACGTTGGAATTTTTTATTTGCACCTTTTTTGTTGTTTGAATTTTATTTTGTTATTTTTTTTATAGTAGTGAACATTGTATACCTGTAAGTTAGATCCTGTTTTTATTACAAAATCATGAGCATTTTATCACAACATTAAATTTTATCCTATTTTATATGATTTAATACAACTATACCCTAATACACTAGCTATACAGGCTATAACTTTTTTCCCTTATAAATTTGACTGAAAAGAACCTTTGTGTATAACATTTTCATATTGGGGTTATTTGAGAAGGTGGCTCGAAAAATGTCAGTTCCCAGTTGGGGTAACTTCTGAGGAGCTTCCATATTTGATCAAAGAGGGCTTAACTTTTTCCTCTTCAATCTGAGAGAAGGCTGTCTGTGGAAAGAGTGGGGGAGGATTTGTTTACCTGGAGCCTGGCTTCTGTGGCATTGCCTCCCCATAACAGACCCCTCCACTCTGCTCTTTCCGCCTTACCAAGTTCGTGGGACACGTATCTCGGATCTCCCTAGTCTCCCCTTGCAGAAAGTATTGGTAGCATTTTTTTGGTACATAATCAAATTGGACTGTCCATTTCATTTCACTCTGCAAACTCAGTCAAGGTGCTTTACCTTTTGGCATCTCCATATCTAACACAATTTTACTCTGAGTAGGAACTCAATATTGTTACTATTTAAAAATTTTTAAAACATAGCCTGCACTGATTTCTCTTCAGTTTTGCCCTGTTCCTGTAAAGTTGACATACATCTTCCCCTGCACAGAAATGCCCAAGGCCCTGGAGCTGGCTCCTGTGAATAGGGGTCTCTGACGGCCCTTTAACTCAGGCTAAATCCTGAGCAGTTTCTCTCACCAGCTGCTGTCCATTATGACAAGATAATGGGCTTTCAGACACTTGCCTTATGCAGTGTTTGCTTCTGTAGCTTCAGCTTGGTTCCTTGGATGATGCTGGTCTTGCCTTGGCTCCGTTTTCCCCTCTGTCTGCACCCTTCTATTCCAGGTGACAGACCCAGCCTGAGCCCAGCCTAACCATCCCCAGTCTAAACAACAAGCCCTATCCCATCATGTTTACTCATATTCATCCAAATAGAATTCCTCCATGCATTCCCCACCATTTGCTGTCCACTATTGAGATTTTTATAAGCCATTAATTTTATTTCCATAGAAAATAGAACAGTAGGATTCCATCTACAGACAAGAAGTTTGTTCTGCACGGAAATATTTTTTAGAAAAAGGGAATATTACACTATAAATCTGTCACATAAAAGTGATTTCCTATTTCTGTCTTAACATGGATGCATCTGAACAAGAAATATTATCTTTCTTCTATCTATGGTGTTCTCTAACTGTCCTGTTTGTATGTTTAATGAATATATTTAATGACAAAGCTAGGGAAGGGATGACAAATGGGGACATAGAAGACTGGATAAAGATGCTGACAGATACAGACACTAGGAAATTCACAAGAAAATGTAGGACACAACTTAGCTTCATGTTCTTCCATTACAAGTGAGATGAGCCATTTGTTTCAACACTGCAGCTAGCGTTTCCACACTTTCGAAGTATCCCCACTCTGCAAGGGGGAGGAAGGGTCTGACACCATCCCTTCTCACAAGGAGCATGCGATCAGGCGAGAGTGACAGACACGAGAACTCAGCATGTCTGCACACTCAGGTATGTGAAACAGTCCAGCAAAGCATGGAGAAAAAACACAGAATATATTTGAAGAACTGAAAGTAGCTCAGAATTACTAAATCACGGGCCTGAAGTGTAGTGCTGACAAATGTAACTAAATATATATGTATATAACCAAATAAATAGGGGGGAAGGAGGGAGAGAGAAACAATCTTAGTATTGTGTCTTTTCACCATTATCAACATGATCCAAACCATTGCCATCTTTCCATTCTGCCATCAAATCCATCATATACATACACTACCAAAAATTTCCTGCCTCTATTTCTCTCCTAACTATCCTTCTTTGTCGATCAGAGTTAATTTTTCTCAAATAGGGTCCTAATCTGGACTCTCCCTTTCCTTCACTACCTACTACAGTTCTCTGTGTTTCTCACACCATCATGTTCAGTTAAAATAGTTTGTCCTAGCGTAAGTTCTGGCCTAGTAAGTTAAGGAAGACGCTCCAGTCTGGTTGTCAAAGTCATAAGACAAACATACAACCCAAAATTATTTTACTTGTGGTAGTGAATGGGCTATTTACCAAATATTTCCAGTTCTACTTGTTGCAAGCACAAAATAGCAGGACACCTCTCTGCCTCCTTGCAGTGAGATGTGGCCATATGACTTAACACTCAACCCTAAGTGATGCATGCCACCATGGGACAAATTTGAAGAGATCCAAAAATCAGTTGATTGATTTTTCTTAGCAACCAGTAATGTTCAAGATGGTGGCTGCTGGATCATCAGGGTCATTCCAGAGTAGCAGAAATTGAGTTTCAATGACCAATGGCATGCTACCAAGACTATGACAAAACAACAACAACAACAACAAACACACACACACACAATGTAGCATTATCTTAGGGGCTGGGGAGGAGGCATTAAGCACACAGCTATCAGAGACTGGAAGGGAAAGAAGCATGTTATGTAGTAGCAGACTTTTGATGGAACTGCTGCTTGCCATAATTTCAAAGGCAGATAATAAACCCAATAAGCTTCTTTCTAAAACTGAGATACTTGTAGATTCCCATGCAGTTGTAAAAATAGTACAAACATCCTTTGTATCCTTTGCTCCGTTTTCCCCAAGCATAACAGTTTGCAAAATTATAGCAAAATAGCACAACCAGGATATTGACATTGATACAATTCACTTCTTATTCGCATTTCCCCAGTTTTACTCATGTGTGTGTGTGTGTGTGTATTAAGGTTTATACAGTTTCATCACTGTGGTTGTTTGTGTCTCCACCACCACATTACAGTTACTGAAAGCACAAAGCCACAGGATCCCCTATATTGCTCTTTTATAACTACACCCACTCCCTTCAGTCCTCTTCCCCAACCCCTGGAAACTCCTAATCTGGCTTACATTTCTATAGTTGTGTTATTACAAAGAAAAACATACCATATGTAACCCGCAGGGATTGACTTTTTTCACTCAGAATAATTCCCCAGAGGTTCGTCCAAGCTGTTGCATGCATCAATATGTTGCTCTTTCTCATTTGGGCTTTAATTTGCATTTCTTCAATGGCTAATGCTGTTGCATTTCTTCAGTGGCTTTTATGCCCTTATTTGCCATTCATATATACACATTGGTGAACTGTCTAATCTTTAATGGCGGCTCTGAGACCCAATCCCCATACGTGTGTGGGAGGGGGCTTTCCCACACTACCAGGGAACAGCAACAGCAGCGGGTGTTCTACAGTTAAACTCAGTTCTGACATTCTCTACCTAGAGGTATCATTAGATCCCACAAGGTGAGGGCTCAGTCTTTCAACACCGCTCCCCCCACTGGCCCTGCAAACTCCATTCAGAAGCCTAGGTTACTGCTTCCAACCATCAGCGATAGATTCCAAGTTCCAACAACCCCCCCCCCCCTTCTTGGGTTAGTTTAATTTGCCAGAGAGCTCACAAAACTCAAAGAAACATTTTACTTACTGCCTTGCCAGTTTATTACGAAAGGATCCAACTCAGGGACAGACAGATGGAAGAGATGCATGGGGCAAGGAATGGGGAAGGGGTGGTTCATGGAGTAAAAGTGTTTGATTTGATGAGGCTCAATATCTCAGTTTTCTTCTTTGATGCATTGTGCACCCGGCGTCAAGTCTAAGAATTCTTCACCTGGCACCATATCCTAAGACCTTCCTCCTACGTTTATTTCTAAAAGGTTTATAGTGTTTCATTTTACATTAAGTCTATAATCTATTTTGAGTTAATTTTTGTATAAGTTGTGAGGTTTATATTCTTTTTTCTTCTTTCTTTCTTTCTTTCTTTCTTTCTTTCTTTCTTTCTTTCTTTCTTCTTCTTCTTCTTCTTCTTTTCTTCTTCCCTTCTTCCCTTCTTCTCCTTCTCCTTCTCCTTCTCCTTCTCCTTCTCCTTCTTCTTCTTCTTCTCCTTCTTCCGTTGCCTACAGAAGTCCAGTTGCTCCAGACTATCTTCCCTTCTTTCTGAGTCTCTTTTTCCAGTTGCATCAACCTGCCTAACTGTCTCTTCTTGGAAGAGAGGAGCCTTAGACCCATCAGGGAAGGAGAGGAACTTCCTTCATTGAATTGGCTTTGTGTTTTCTGTCTTTTTCAAAAACAATTTGAGCATTATTTGCATTGGTGTATTACTGAGTCCTCTATTCTGTCCCATTTCACTGTGTCTGTTCCCCTCCAGTATCATACTACCTTGATTACTATGGCTCTATTGTAAGCCTTAATAATAAGTAGAGTAATTCTTTCTACTTTATCTTTCTTTGTCAAAAATGTTTTAGTTATTCCAGGGCCTGTGCCTTTCCATATAAATGTTACAATAAGCTTGTCTGCATCCTCGCAAAAAATCTTGCTTCGTACTTGTTAAGAATTGTATTAAATCTGTAAATCAGTTTTGTGCAGAATTGAAATCTTTATGATGTAGAGTCTTCAATCCCATAAATAAGGTGTATCTGTCCATTTACTTTGGTCTCCTTTGATTTCTTTAATCAGCATTTTGTAATTCTTAGCATGGATGTTTTGACAAGCATACTTAAGTATTTAATTTTCTTTGGAGCAGTTGCAAATGCTATTGTGTTATTAATTTTGCTTTGTGAACAGCACATTCTTTATTAGTAGATAGGAATGTGATTGGTTTTCGTGGTAAGCTTGTATCCTGTGACACTGCTGAGCTTACTGATTACCTCTAGGAGTTTTGTATAGACTCCATGGGATTTTCTCCATAGAGAGTTATGCCATCTGCAAATCAGGGTACCTTTATGTCTGCTTTTACAATATGTATATCTTTTTTTCCCCCTTTTCTTGCTTTATGGTACAGGCTGGAAATAACTTCTAGCACTATGATGAATAAGAATAATAAGAATGAATTCCTTGGTTGTTTTAATTTTTGAGGGAAAGCATTCAGTCTTTTACCATTAAGTATAATGTTAATTGCAGGGTTTTGTGTATATGATTTTTAACCAAGTTGAGATAATTTCCCTCTACTTTTAGCTTCCAGCGAGACTTTTCAGAGCTTCTGCAGTGTTATTTTCATTTGCTTGGTATATCTGGTGTTGCTGGGCTCCCTCTGATTCTTGCTGATATTGTCAGGGCCAGGTCCCCAAGCATCTCCCATTGAGGGGTGGCTGTAGTGGGCTCTCTCTACTGATGTACCCCAGCTCGGTGGAACAGCAAGCTACTGTGGAAAAAGAGGCTTGCTGTTCCAGGGCACTTGCTGTGTCTGAGTCTCTTTTTCCAGCTCCATCAGCTGCCTAAGTGTCTCTTAGTGGAAGAGAGGAGCCTTACATCCATGCGGGAAGGACAGGACCTCCCTTGGTTGCTCAATTCTGGCAGGACTCCCACTCGGTCCCCCTTGTTGGTGGTGTCAGATTCATCTATGTTGTCAAAAGGACTCAGGTTCAATCTGGGGGAAAAAAAATGAGCCCACCTGGGTTACCTTCTATTTCTGGAGTAGGCGATCTGTAAATGCCAGGTCTGGGTAGACTTCCTCCCTCGGGTACAGGGTTCTAAATACCTTGTTGATGAGGCACCTGGGTGGCTCAGCTGGTTGTGTCTGCATTGGTCTCAGGTCATCATCTGTGGGTCCTGGGACTTCCTGCTCAGCGGGGAGTCTACTTCTCCCTCTCCCTCTGCCCCTCCCCCTCCCCCTGCTCCAGCACATTCTCTCTCTTTGTCAAATAAATAAATAAATAAAATATTTATAAATAAATAAATAAATACCCTGTTGTTGTGTTTGTTGTTCTCCCACAGACACCTGGAGTCTCAAAACAACTTACCTCCTTCTCGCCATTCAGAGTTCCCCTTTCGTATTCTCTTGTGCCAGTTCCAAGGATTAAAGTTGTGCTTAGCAGGGAGAAGCAAAAACAAAACAAAAAAGAGGGGGCCTATGCCATGATGTTCAAACAAAAAGTCTAAAACAGGATTTTAATATGAGTTCTTGTCCCTAGTAAACTTTTATCTGAAGGAAAAAAAGGAAACAAATTAAAACATAATATTATGTGATATTTCTTATTGGTTGCATTTGACAAGTTATTACAAGAAGGAGATGTTGGGGTGCCTGGGTGGCTCAGTCAGTTAAACATCTGACTCTTGATTTCAGCTCAGTTCATGATCTCAGGGTCATGAGATCAAGCCCTGTGTCTGGCTCCACACTCAGCAGGGAGTCTGCTTAAGATTCTCTCTCTCTCTCTCTCTCTGCCCCTCCACTAGCTCGCTCTCGTGCACATGCACTCTCTCTCTCTTTAAAAAAAAAAAGAAAGAAAAGGAAAGAAGAAGGAGGAGGAGGAGGAGATGTTAAGAAAAGAACTGGCCTGTCTTGAAGCACATAAAAAGAGAAAAAGAAAAAGAAAACAAAGGGAAATAGAAGTGGACCAGGAGCCTGGGGACTTGCCGTTACAGTAGGCGACTGCTTCTAACACGACCAGTAAAATACAAAACTAGAAATGGGGGATGGAGTTGAATCAGTACATGGTTTTCACCTATCGATTGTTAAAGCACCTGAAAGGAAAACGAGTCTCAGAATCATGTTTTTTGGGTTTTTGCTTGTTTCAATGGGGAGAGGAAGGCTTTTTTTTCCTCCTGTTTTTTCTATAACCTCCAATAATATTTGGTCATTTGTTACTATAGCAGAGTCCAGCTCATCCAGACAGATACGCCATTGATGGTATAATGACTGGCTAGAAAAGAAATTATGGAAACTAGAACTTGAAAATCACCCAATTAAAATCTTTCACCATTTTATATTCCATATCCAGATATAGCCTTCCTCTAATGGTACAAAGCCTGTCATATGCAGAGGGGGTGGGGAATGAATGTTTTCTAGAAAGATGCAGTGGACCACTTCAAAACAATAAAGTTTGTCTTTAGTTTAGAAAGTACTTCTATGTTTTACGTGTGATCTCTTTATTTTCTATGATGTTGAATTTAATATCTCAATACCTTTATCATCCTTCTTGCATGCTGATATCAACATATCAGGTGATGAATAAGATAGTCCATAAGATATATACACCCCAGTTTATATTGACACTATCCTCAATGCACTCAGTGATCCCTTCACACTTCCCAAACTATAATTTAAATTACTTTACGTTGGAAGGCATGGACCTTCATTTTTTTTTTTTTTTTTGTGACAACCAACTTTTAAAGTCCCTTTGGCCCCTTATTACTCTTTCATATGCCCCACTTTTAAGCCGCCCAAACTCCTTCTTCTTCCTAAGGAGACCTCCTGCTCCTCTCCCTTCCATGCCTTTGCTCTTCCTTTCATCTTAAAGTGTATCGCTTTTTCATTTTGTGGTGCTGTCACTAGCACATACGTCTAGATCTTGCTATTTCCTCTAGGAGGGATTTCTTGTTACTGCCACTCTACCCAATATGGTGCCATCTACTCATGCTGTAATGTATTCCTCCTATAAACTCCATAGATAATTTAAGATGTATGTACTTTAAAATGCTCTTATAATACCTATTAGAATGGATGTCCCTCCAGGCAGAAATCATTCCTTATTCAAGTCCCTCTCCCATATATTCTTATTCAATGAACCCTAAATAAATATTTGGTGAGTCAAATAGAATTAAACTGAATTTCTCCTCTAATTTACTTAGTGAAAGAACTTGTCCATGGTGAGTTAGTTATTCAGCAGCTAGACCAAGGCACAGAAACACCATTCATTCCAATGTGACCAACAGTTTTTAAACTAGCATCCTCTTTCAATTTATTAACAAAATTACTATTTATGCTCTTGCTTGACAAAAGCTATAAATCTTAGCCACATGCCCTCCATCTTTCTTAGTGGGAGTGAAATTCTTTTATTGTAAATAAAATTGGAGGGACATAAAACATCTAGCTGCCCACACTTCAACCTTTGAAGGAGTTTGGAATGAGAACCTCACTGTTAAGATCAATAAGACGAGGCATTGGTTCCGCCCATGACAAAAGACCAAGTTTGCACCAAAGTCATATTTTCCTCCATGATGATTCTGAAGGACACAGAAGGCTTCTTGTGGGAAACAGCATAAGAAAAACTAAAGGCATGTGAGAGACAGTAATATACAGAGGATCAACAGATTTGGTAACAGGTAGAACTAAATTTGATTCCAATCTCTGTTGCTCATGAAAGGTTAACCGCGAGCAAGTTAGTGAGTTGTCTTATGTCTTTTTCTGAAGCTCTTGTGCTCAACCATTAGTCCTTACAGCCTATGGTCGTTAATGTAGTAGTTACTCTAGGCCAAGTGACAGTAACAAATAAACCCAAAATTTCAGATGTTGAAGAGCAAGAAGTTGATTTATTTCTCATGTAACAGTCCAGGGAAACATTCAGTTCCCTAGGTGAGCATTCACAGATCAGAGTCAACAGCTGCTCTGCTATCTTTACCAAGTGGCTTCCCAGATTACCTGCATATTAACACTGTAGTCAGGTGAAATCAGAAAGTTTCTCCAGAAGTATCCTGGAAGAATACGTGAAATTTTTTGTTTTTGTGTTTTGTTTTTTTATGTTTTAATGGGCGGGGCCTGAGAATGGCACAAATAGTTTCCTTTTACATATCACTGGAGAGGGCTTAGTCACATGGCTACCGCTAACTGCAAAGGAAGCTGGGAAATGTCAATATGGCTGCTCGCCCAAGAGAAAAAAAACAAGATTTTAGTAGGCAGCTAATGGTTTCTGCCATAAGACTCATGTTATATTTGAAGTTGCAAACACATTTGAGACATGGACCCAGAGCTCCAGCAGCTAACAATCTAGAGAAAAAGTCACTTAACGTGCATTATGTGCAATAATGAAATAATAGATGGCATGCATTTACATATTCATCATGTTCCTGGTCCTGTTGCTGCATGCTTTATGTAGATTATTTTCTTTAAAACATGTAGAAGAGGAGGAGATGGTATCATAGAAATATATAGAAACTTGGAACTCTGAGGCAGGTTTAGCACTTTCCTGCCTTCTCTCCCCCCCACCTCTCTCTCTATATATATATATACTCAAGTTATTTGACTTTTTTTTCAAAGATTTTATTTATTTATTTATTTGACAGAGAGACAGCCAGCGAGAGAGGGAACACAAGCAGGGGGAGTGGGAGAGGAAGAGGCAGGCTCCCAGCGGAGGAGCCTGATGTGGGGCTCGATCCCAGAACGCCGGGATCACGCCCTGAGCCGAAGGCAGACGCTTAAGGACTGAGCCACCCAGGCGCCCCTATTTGACTTTTTTATTTGCCAATTCCCTGACCTTAAAATCAGTAAACTCTTTATTGCATAGCATTGTTTTTAGGATTATGTGAAATAATGTATATAAGGGACCAGGACTCTTGCTTTGAACACTGTGAGATTATGTAGTAAAGGAAGCTAGCTAGTAATTAAATTGTAATGCCCCCAACTCCATACCCTAAAGCTGTTAAACAACAATTACCTTAACAAGAACAAAATTTAAAAATATTCCTTGTAGTCATTGGTGAGCATGTTTGCATTGTAGTAAAAAAAAAAAAAAATGTGAGCATAAGTCATGGGTGTCACTTCAGGGCCAGTGACTCTAAGACGCAGGTGAGGCTCTTTCCTCTCTCACTCCCACCTGCCTACTGGTGGGAGATTTCAAGGCCCCAGGATGGTGGATTCATGGGATGAAGGAACCAGGGTCCCTGAGTCACCTTGAGAGAAAAGCAACCCGCTAACCAGGAGAACAGCAATGTAGAATTATGTGCAAGAAAATAACCTTCTATTATGTTAGCCACTGACGTTCGGTAGTTTATTTGCTTGAACAGTGTTATTGAAACTGATGTAGTGCTTAATCAGGGTTATAATACAACAAAAACAATACATCAACTATTAATACTACTGTATTTAGTTTATTTTATTGCATTATAGCTTATATGTCAGGGGTCCCAATAAAACAATAATATGCTTAAAATCTTACCTCATAACTCTTGAAGATACTTATCATTTCTCTTCCCAATGCCTCCATATTCTGCCCCCAGCTCCCCTGTTCTATCCTTAACCTAAGACAAGCATTTTGTTGTGAGAAATCCCACCCACCTATCCCTGCTGTCTCCATCCCTTTAGGAATTCAAGGCTTTATGACATAAGTTGGGTTTTGCCTTTTATTTACTTTTTCATTAAAAAAAAATCCTTTTTTGGGGGGTGGGGCTGGATACCACACTAGAACAGAAGATGAAATTATGGGCAAAGAACAAAGGTGGCTTGGGTTTTTCTTCTCTCAGATCTTACATTTCATTGACAGAGAAGGAGATTAACAAAAAAGTCACACACCCAATTATTTAGATACAGGACCCACAGTGGACACTGTCATGTCCTAACTTTCACGTGGACATGAATTATGCCTGCAATTCAGCAATTCAACCATTTTCAAAGCTAGTTCAAAATATAACAATTAAATTATCCAGATTAGGCATATTAAATAATGCTAATTTTAGGGAAACTCATTGCAACTAATGACTTTCCACAAATTAATAAGTAATAAAATTAGGGTATTGGATTTCAAAACATTCTTGGCCGACGTATTTTGTCGAAGGTACCTGGGAAGTAATTATTTATTGTGCTCCATCATTCATTGTAACAGGAGCTTTCATCCATGAGATGAATCCTAAATAATAACAGTCAGCGGTAATGAGTCATTCGGTATGCATCTGAGATGCATTGTTTCCGCTTGATAAATTGGGAACTTATTATAAAAGTGTGTCTCCAGGCCTGTAAACCTAGAGGAAAAGTCAACACTGTAAGTTGAGTAGAATGTGAAAGGTCCTCCTGAATTTATTCCCACTTGCTGGAACTTTATCCCACCAAAATCCACATCTCTAGTTTAAAGATTTAACGTTTCTCAGCATGCTTCTTTGTTTTAAGCGATTCATAGTGATGGCTCAGCCCTGGAAATATTCTTGATGAAATAGTGACTCTTGGGTGTCCATTGAGCAGTACATACAACATTCCCAGCCAGGAACCATCTGTCCGCCCCTTTCCTCATCACCAGTGTTCTTCTGGTCTGGGACTGGTTTCCTCTTCCATCCCCATGGCTACGCACTACGAGAAAATCCAGCCTCAGAAATGTACATCATGTGGAAACTTTCAGAGTTCTAAAATGCAGATGCAGAGTAATTCCACACAGGAGGTGGAAAAGATGACAGGTAAGGCCCTCATTCTTTGCTCCACTTACCTAATCTTCTTGCCTTTCAAGAACCTTCCAATGCCCCCTCATCCATAAATGCCCCTTATCAGAATTAATATCGCCCTTTCTTAAAGTCTCAAAGTTATCCATATGCATATCTAAAGACTTTGTTCTTAATTTTATTCTTTTTTTTTTTTTTGTCTTTGGTCTCAATTTTATTTAACAACTAGAGGAAACAACTAGGAGTGATGAAAAAAAATTTGAACATGAGTAAATGAAACTTATATGGGCCAGAATACTTGCAAATATGTAGCATCTCTACTTCCCAAAACACACACATGCATAGAGAACACACATACATGCACATATGTTTTCCCTGAGTGTGTATATCAGCATAATTTTTTATCTTTTTGAATTTTGTCCAACCTATATCATGATATTAATCTGAGCCATTGAATTCTGCTTCACTCACTCTATGGAAAAAATTCCCATTAAGGTGAACAATAAGGTGACATTGGTTCTTGTCACTAGACTCATTGAGCAGATTTCGGACTTCATTTACTTGACTTCTCATAGTATTTATCTTTGTTCACTGCTTGCCTTTTAAAATATTTTATGTTTATTCCTTGTCACAGCACCAGTTTTACACAACATCTATTTTTATGACTTCTCCGTATGGCCGGATACATATCTAGATGTTGTTTTTAACTGTTATATACAATCCATGGTGGGCATCTACTACCTTTCACTTACCTGCTTCCCTAGTCACGAATAGGTGGGTTGTCAAAAAGGTCTTGACTATCAAAAGCAATGCTGCACTTTCATTATAAATGTTCTCTAATGGACCAGTGGGGACTTCCCTAGATTATATATGTAGGGATGGAATTTCTGGTTTATAAATGTATGCACACTTGATTTTACTAAATAGTACTAGGATGATAGCCAGAAAGGCTATTGTGTTCATTTGCATGGAAATTTCTGTCTGCCTGTGCCTTTACCAATGCTTGGCTTTACTCTGCCTTCTAACTATCTGGAAGTGTAGTTGATATAAAGGGTTGTTCCACTTTTACTTAATTTTTTAAAATTACAGTGGAATTGAACACACCATTATATTCTTATTAGCCATTTGATCTGATGTTTTTGTAAATGTCTTAGTCATGCCTTTTGTCCATTACTCCATAAGCTTCACTTTATACTTTTTCTCTGTCCTGGCCATCTTATCAATGCCCAAATTTTCAAAACCTATCTTTCTTTTTCCAGATGATCCCTAAATTTATATTGCTATCCCCAACTGTGGAGTTTCCGGTCTAAATCACATGTGACCCATCACATAAATGTCTCAATGGCATAGCAGAGTCAACACTTCAAAGACTAACCGATGTTCCCGTGACCCTCCTCTGATCTAATCTAGATCATATCTGGTCCTTGTCAGCTCTAAAAATCACCCAGTCCACCCACGGTGTGACCTAGAGTTCATCTTCAACCCTTACCTCTTCCTTACTCCTCATGTCCATCGCATACCAAGACCTGTGGATTTTATTTGTGGGATCTCTGATTCATCTCATTAGATGTTCCCCAGCTTCTTTGGCCCTAGATGAAGGTATGTCCCTGCTTCTCTTCCACTACTGCAATTTGATTTCCCTTATCCATTCTTAATCACCTCTAATATATTTTTTGACATTGAAACCATATAAAACTGAGCATTTCTTCCCTGCTGAACACAACCCAGTGGTCCCTCATTGCTTTGGGGTGACAATGCAAGTGTCAGCATTTGTGCAACAGCCTGCATAGTCTGATTCCTTCCTCTAGCTCTGGCTGTGTCTTCTGGCACCACTCCCCCACCCTTATTATAGTGTAAGTCTTTTCCTCTTTCACAACCTGGCTCAAAATATTACTTTCTCAGGGAAAATTTATTTACAGCCTGAGTCAAATTTCTCTGTTATATGTTCTCAGAATAATGTGCAGGTTCCTTGTAGATTGATTATCTCTTTGTAATCATGCCTCTGTTTAGGTAATTATTTCATTAATATTCCATGTTCCCCACTCTTTTTGGAGAGATCACATACCATGGATATTTGGGTTTCTAAGCATGGTGCCTGATGCACAGCAGACACTCAATATGCATACGTCGTGTGGATTAACACATCCTGGTTTTGGAAATGTGTGTGTGTGTGTGTGTGTGTGTGTGTGTGTGTGTAAATTTTAGAGCAGGGTGCATGAAATTATCAATAATAGTTACAAGTAGTAAGATTATGGGTATTTTTAGTTAGGTATGTATATATATATATTTTTTCCCTAAATGGTATAATAAGTTAAAATAAGTGAAACAAATTATTTCCAAAGAACCAGTTTTTCAGAATCCATTTCCTGAATGTCCCCTTTCTGCATTTTTATTTTCTTTAAAAATATAGATTCCTTGGTCTTCTTCTGCTGTTACTTTTGCCATACATTGGAGGCTGTAAATTTGCATTCTAATGACTTCCGAGGGAGCAGTATTGAGAAACATTGCATAGTAAGCTAACTAACTAGTTACTTGCGTTACTTGCACCGACTAATTGCTTAAAATCAATTAGCCAACTGGGAAAAAATAATCAATGCTTTCTTTGAAAGAGTCCTAAAGGGATAGTAGCATGGTTTTTTCCTGCATAAATTACTAGCTGCTTTTTTAAAATGTTTATTTATAATTACTAGATGTTTTTAAGAGAGAGTTATATGTTTAAAAATCAAATGACTTGGGGGCAAAGTAAATAGGCAATTTAACCGTTTTAATCCAAAATAATTTTGATGGTATTTCTGTAAGCGTATTTCAAATGAGATAATCTTTTGCTTTCAATGTATTTTATCCTCTGAAATTGTTTAAGGACAACAAAATAGGCCTGATTTTCTTTACATTTCTCAGGTTATCTGATTAGCTCAGGTTGCGTGATGAAGATGAGCTATGACAGGGACAATAGCCCAGATCTTTCCACTACTGGCCAGTCCTCTTTCTTTTTCTATGTTTGTTATTTTCTTAGCTAGCGATTTTTCTTTTTCTTTCTTTCTTTCTTTCTTTCTTTCTTTCTTTCTTTCTTTCTTTCTTTCTTTCTTTCTTTCTTTCTGCCATCATTTTTTCCCTGGAAATCTGAACTACTCGCTACTCGCTCTAGGCTGTTCTCGAGACACCAGCAGGGAGACATACCAGTACCCTAGTGAAACAACTAGTACTTCTTAAACAAGTCATAACTGGAAGCTGAAGCCCCTTATTATGTAGCCATGTGACTGTTTCATGTAAGTGGCGTTATTCTTACCATAGCTGGGGAAACTAGATCCTAGACAGCTTAAATAGTTTAACCAAATATACACAGATAATAAATGAAAGAATTAGAATTCAACAATTATGTTCTATATAATCTCAGCAAAATCACTGAGGATATATCAACTCACCTAGCATGGAAGGACAAGACATGAAGAGATACCATGTCTGGACCTTTAGCTCTCAAAACATATGTCTTAATTCAGGAAATGCACCTCAGCAAGCATTTGCTTAGCACACACTGTGATGTCGAGCACTTTGTGAAGCAGTGCTGGGTATCAAGGAAGTTGAAGACGGGCATCTCCTCAGCATATCTCAGGATCTAGTCGTAAAGACAATAGGTTACAGATGTCTCCCATATAATAAAATTAATGCCCATTAGACATAAATGAAAACTTTTTTTTTAAAAGATTTTATTTATTTATTTGACAGAGAGAGAGACAGCCAGTGAGAGAGGGAACACAAGCAGGGGGAGTGGGAGAGGAAGAAGCAGGCTCCTAGCGGAGGAGCCTGATGTGGGGCTCGATCCCATAATGCCGGGATCACGCCCTGAGCTGAAGGCAGACGCTTAACCACTGTGCCACCCAGGCGCCCCATAAATGAAAACTTCTATGGGACCAAAAAAGAGGTGGCAGTCAATACCGGCTGGGAGGATGGGAAAGACAGCAGTGTAGCCTGGGGTCATAAAGAAAAGGGAGCTTCTTGATATAGGATAGAAGACTTATTTCTTATTAATAAGAAAATGTGTGTAATGTGTGAAACTGTAAGAATGTGATTTGTTACAAAATGAGAGGGCAAAAAAAAGTTTGTAGGAATGATATTACGGGGGCAGTGGAAGGAGATCAAACTCAAGAGATAAGCCAGGCAGAGTTGTACGTGCACTTCTGCTTTGCTTCCATGTTTCAAACATCCTAGGTCATCTGTAGCTCTGACTCCCATCTGTGTACGTTCTCTGTGCACCCCTGTCACCTGTCCATCACCATGAGCTGCTTGGACTCACCGCCAGAGGCTGTAGGTCCTCGCTCCAGAGGTTTCTGTTACTTGCCCTGGCAGGTGCCTGATGCTCGTTGACAGTGTGGATGCTCTCCTGAGGCCCGTGCTCCTGGAAAACAGCTACAGTCAAGAAATTCCCCACCTGTTGTGTTCTGGAAACAGCAACCTCCCAAGAACCATCCTTCCCCATGTGACTTAGATAAGACTCAACGATGAGCCCTTTTTCAACCGATGATAAGATACAGACACTGCAAAGTCTCACTCTTGTTGCATACATAATTACCTGAACTGTTTGTCCACACTGTCCAATCTGGATGAAATGTTCCCTACTTGGACTTGACCAAACTTTAGTCAGGCTTCTCTCCTTCTCCAAGGCCCCCGAACTCTGACCCACTGTTAAGCTTAAGCAAACACTGGAACTTTAAACTGGCATTGAAGGATGGAATAACTTCCTCTTAATAGCTGCTCCAGAAAATGGACTGACTGCAGAGAAAGAGATTTCTTGCTCAATTATCCGATCATGCCGCTGTTCATCAAATTCCCCTATACCAGTGTTTTCCTAGCCTTGTTTAGTCCTCCCCATGAAGGAAAAGAAAGAAAAGAAATTTCTGCTTGAAATTTGAATTACTTATAGATCTTATGGTTGGAGCCTTCTTCCTGTTGCAATAGACCCTCTCTCCCGATGACAGTAGTTTTGTTTTGTTTCCCAAATAAGGTTTCTCCTTACCCAAGTTCAGATTCATTTTTATTTGACATTGGCCACCATGGGCTATTGTTACCTCTCCATGACACTCTTGGTACTCAGCCACCATGGACTATTTTTACTAGCACTCCACAGGCTTTTGTTACTAGCATAAACCTGTCATATGCTTCTGAGTTCAAGTGACGAAATGATTTTCCAGAATTATGCCAGTAGAATAACATCACCCTCTCCTCCATAGTACCTGTACTTTCCCATAAACCGAGAGGATATGCAGATACTAAATGGGTGCTGAAAATACCAAAAAATTTCTTCCCCAATGGAAAAAAAAATTGGAATGTCATATTCTTGATCAGAGTGTACATATACACTTCAACTACGTAGAAGAACATTCATTATTAGGAATTAGGGGTCTCTCGTGGCAGGGTTATTTACAGGGAAAGGTATAATTTGTGAATATTGGATTTACCTTTAATGTTCAAAAGGCAAAATTACATGGAAAAGCTCCACAAAGGGCCACTGAACGCTTCACGAAACCGGATTACTATTATCTCTGAGAGTAGAATCTGAGTATTTGTGATTAAACAAAAAATTGAATTTGGGAGCTGGCAAATCTAGGAACTAATCCTGAGTCTGTGCATTAAAAGGCATGTGACTTTGGGAAAGTCACTTCAATTCTTTGAGCCTTTGTTGCCTGAACTAATAAAATGTGTCATGATAATCAGATAGTGTTGAAAAACTCCCTGGAGGGTTTCAGGTGCACAGGAATGACTCAATAATTGAGTTTCCATCCTTCTTGATTTTAACATGTAATCTTGATTTGCCTATGATTTGATGCTTCCCAACAAAGGAGTATTCTATCCCTGTATATTTTTTTGCTCCAGACTTTTTGTAAGCACCCTGAGGCTTGAGGTGATATTTTGGTCGTCATTGTGCCTCTAATAATAGAATACCTGACCCAGAGTAGGAACTCATTATAAGTCTATTCATTCAGTGACTGATTAGAGATGACTTACTCAAAATGAGCAATGGAAAGTTTACTCTTATCATTTGGGAATTTCTTCTAGGTTAGAGACTGCCTGGACTGCTTAATAATCTCATTATGTATAGAGAGAAACATTACAGAGGATTTAGCTATTTAAGTTTCCCCAGGGCAAATGAAGGTATACAAGCTTCCTATAAAATGCATTTCGGCTTGAATATAAAAGAAGATCAAATTTGGTTGGACTGGTTATTGTAGACTAGAAAAATTCGCATCCATCTCTTTCCTCCGATGTTGCCCTAATAGAGACAACAATAATAATAATACCTAACGTTTCAGAAGTATATTAGGGGAAATCACTGTGAACAGAGAAGCTGGATATTGTTTATTCCACTGTGTGTTACGTTCCCCTGAAGTCTGTGTGTCCATTAAGGCAAGTTGCAGTTCTTAGTATCACAATGAAAGAAGAGTGGTTACCTCATAGACAAAAATGTCAATGAACAATTTTGCACCCCAAAGTGACTTTCTTCAAACATTACTGTGAAAAACAATCTTGAACACAAAGCTTTATAGAAAGAAGAAAACAATTGTTTTCCTATATTCTAACCATTCCTCTTACGTATCAAGTGTCAGGGATATTATATTTCTATACTATGTAATAAGTTACAGCAAACTTAGTGATTTATGATAATGCCCATTTATTATTTCTTAGTTTTTCTGTGACAGGAGTCTTGGTACAGCTTACCTGGGGCCTAAGTTCAGGGTCTCATTGGGCTACTCTCAAGGTGTTATATATACCCCATTCTCATCTGGAGGTTTGACTGGGGAAGATTGGAGGAATCTTCTTCCAAGTTCGTTCAGGTTGGTGACAGGATTCATTTGCTTTCGGGTATAAGATGGAGTGCCCATGTTTCTTGCTGGCTGTTCACTGGAGTCTGACCTAATGTCCCAGAGGCAGCCTGCAGATTCCTGGCATCCATCTCTCCACAGGATGTTCATAACTTGACAATTTGCTTCACCAAGCCCATTTTGTTTCCTTAGCTCATTTTGCTTTTTTTAGATTTTTATTTAATTATTTGACACAGAGAGAGAGAGAGTCCTTAGGTCATCTTTAAGATCTTCTCTTTACACTAATGTGTTAGCAATTTCATTGTAATTAATTTGGTTTAGTTTGCTTTATTTTTATCTCAAGTTTCATTGAGCTTCTTTGATGTGTGGATATATAATTTTCATCTGTCTTTTTGACTTATTTCTTTAATTTTTTTTCTATCCTCCAACTTTCTTTGCTCTTTATGGTATCCACAGTTATACCTGTGTTAGAACATTTTATAATTTCTTTGGTTTTTTAATTTAGATACTTCCTATTGTTCTATCTTCAAGTTCTTTGGCATTTTCTTCTGCAGTGTCTAATATGTTGGTAATCCCATCTAAATACTTTTTAAATTCAAATACTGATTTTTCAAAACTAAAAATTCAACTTTGTTCTGTTTGTATCTTTTGGTTTACCTTGTTTATATGTTCATTTACTTTTATGTGATTAAATCTAATCATAATAGCTGCCCTAAAATCCTTTCTTATTAAATCTATTGTCTGTCTTCTTTGGGTCTATTTCTATTTACTGATATATTTTCTAGTTATGAATCACTTTTTCTTACTTTACATGTCAAGTAATTTATTTTTATTACAGACATTTGGAATTGTACATTTTTTTAATGCTGGATTTTTTTTTTTTTTTGTATTTCTTTGTACTAGGTTGGACTTTGTTCTATCAAGAAGGTTAGTTAATTGTGGATCAGCTCAATCCTTTTGAGATTGTTTTAAACTTTGTTAGAGTGAGTTGAGTGCAGTTTTATTCTGGTCTACTTTATCCCTAACACTAAAGAATGATCCTTCTAGAGTCCCTACTGAGTGTTCCAGTATTCAGCAAGAACTTTTCTGTTCTGGCTGGTTGGAATTCATATGTCTCCCAACTCTCTGTCACTTGGAATCATTTGGCTTACAGATCCTTATCCATGTGTAGCTTAAGGTTCATCAATAGACTCAAGGGTATGACACCATGCTGTTATCAGCACCTGTTTCTCTGTGTCACTCCCTTCTTTCTGGTACTTCAGTCATCTCTTACTCCCTGTAATCCAATTTCTGTCTTTTCAATTCAGCAAGACCATCGTGTTCTTCTTGATATTCTTCTGCCTATATTGTGGTCTAGAAGATATCTTCAGGCAGAAAACAACCTTGTTTCCCTTCTTTTAGAGTTTTTTTTTCTTCATCCTTTCTGTTTAAAACTTCTTAATTTCTATTCACCCAGATCCAGAATTAAATATTAATATGTTTATGGGGAATCATATTTCTTTTAAAGTTCTTTCACCTCCATTTTATCATATACTCATTTGATCAACCTTGTAAACTAATAATTATCTCCTGCATTTTATAGAAGAAACTGGGATAAAAGTATGTCTCTTGAAGAGCTGGATTTGAAAGTTTCAAGTCTGCAAAACATGTTTTCTTACTCCAAGTCTGGTATTTCCCAGTTATAGTGAGTATTTTTTAATTATCTGTTAAGTTTGTAGAAGATTAAAAACTTCAAGGCCAAATCCCCAGTATCAGACCTTCTTGTTCTTACTGGTGAGTGTCCTTGACAGGTTTGAGAAGAGCAATTTAATTCTGTTTAGACTCCCCACTTAACACCCCCTCAAACTCCCCAGGGGAGTTCATTAACTCTTTCTTTAGAGAGCTGGTCTGGCACATGTTGACTGCCTTTGTACTTCTCTCCTGTAGCTTTTTTGGAAATGTCAAGGACCACTCCACAGACACTTGAGGAGGCATGCTGTAGAGACACCAACAGAAATGGATAGAAAATGTAAATTGAACCAGTGTCTTCTTCAATAACTAAGTCTGCCAGGGAAATAGACCTATGTCAAATGTCTCCCCAGTGAAGTGTAGATATTAATACCTGCTCTTTAAATGGGATCAAACTTCATAAGCCAGATAGCTAATAATTAATTATGATTTTCCCTTTATTAATAAAGGGAAAGATATTGATTGAATGCTTCCTATGTATAAGTTTCTTTAAATGTAATATTATTTTATTCAGACAGGAAATGGGTTTTCCAGTGTTGCACAGATAATAAATGTTGGAGGGGCCATCAACTTTTCACTGCTTCATTAAAAAATAATCTTGATTTTTCTTTGTTTTATAGGTCTCCCCTAAAGTCCCTCCAGGTATCTCCAGGATGTTAGTTACTGTACTTGTTAGGGATTTTGAGTTATATAGAACAGAAACCAAATCTTTCTAAATTTAACAAATTATGGGAAAAATGTAATAGTATGTAAAAATATACTAAGGTAAACTAAAGAATCAGGCTTAGAAAGATTAACTGGAAAGGTACATCTGGGATCTGGAGAACAGGAACAAAAAACAATAAAACAGGGCTATTAGGTCACTGCTCTTTGGATTCATTGGTCCCAGCCATGTTTTAATTTTAACTTTTTTATGTTTTTTTTAAATTATAAAGTATTCCAAACTCATAGAAAAGGGTATAAAATAATAAAAGAGGTATTCACATACTTACCAGTTTTAATAAACTTTAATAGCTTGACAGTTTTTACTTCAAATATATTTTATTAGAAAATATTTTATTTTTATTATTATTAAAAAAAATAATTAATCCAGTCAAGAAATGGGCAGAAGACATGAACAGACATATCTCTAAAGAAGACATACAAGTGGCCAACAGACACATGAAAAAATGGTCCACATCGCTTGGCATCAGGGAAATACAAATCAAAACCACAATGAGATACCACCTCACACCAGTCAGAATAGCTAACAAGTCAGAAACGACAGATGTTGGCAAGGATGGGGAGAAAGGGGAACCCTTTTACACTGTTGGTGGGAATGCAAGCTCGTGCGCCACTCTGGAAAACGGTATGGAGGTTCCTCAAGAAGTTAAAAGTAGAGCTACCCTATGACCCAGCAATTGCACTACTGGGTATTTACCCCAAAGATACAAATGTAGTGATCTGAAGGGGCATCTGCACCCCGATGTTCATAGCAGCAATGTCCATAATAGCCAAACTGTAGAAAGAGCTGAGATGTCCGTCAATAGATGAATGGATAAAGAAGATGTGGTATATATATACGATGGAATATTACTCAGCCATCAAAAGGATGAATACTTACCATTTACATTGACGTGGATGGAACTGGAGGGTATTATGCTGAGCCAAGTAAGTCAATCAGAGAAAGACAATTATCATATGGTTTCACTCATATGTAGAATGTAGGAAACAGGGCAGAGGACTGTAGGGGATAGGAGGGAAAACTGAATACGAAGTCGTCAGGGAGAAAAACCATCAGAGGCTCTTAACTGTAGGAAACAAACTGAGGGTTGCTGGAGGGGCAGTGGGTGGGAGGATGGGGTAACTGGGTGACGGGCATTAAAGAGGGCATGTGATGTGATGAGCACTGGGTGTTATATGCAACTGATAGTTTATTGAACACTACATCTGAAACTAATGGTGTACTACTATATGTTGACTAATTGAATTTAAATTAAAAAAAATATTTTGGATAGAACTAAAACCTCACTTTGTATTTTTTAATATATTAATATCCATAAATATAAATGAATGACATATATTTTGTATTGTTTTAACATTTGTATAAATGTTACCATACTGTGTGTATAGTTTTCCAACTAGCTTTTCCTATCTAATATTATTTTTAAAAATTTACCCCCATCTTTTTTTTTTTAAAGATTTTACTTATTTATTTGACAGAGATAGAGACAGCCAGCGAGAGAGGGAACACAAGCAGGGGGAGTGGGAGAGGAAGAAGCAGGCTCATAGCAGAGGAGCCTGATGTGGGGCTCGATCCCATAATGCCGGGATCACGCCCTGAGCCAAAGGCAGACGCCCAATGACTGAGCCACCCAGGTGCCCCTACCCCCCATCTTTTTGGTCTAATTTATTTATTTCTAGTATCTCCATAGTGTTTCATTTAATAAATCTATTTATGTAATTCCCTATTGAAGAAAAAGTTAAGTCATTTGCACTTTTTTCATTGCTGTGACAGACTTACTCTATCTTTATTTATAACTTTCCCTCTAGAAGGGAATTGCTGAGCTATTGAGTATACCCACTTGGGCTTTACCAGATTTTGCCAAACTGTACTTCAAAGTGGTTATAACAACTAATATACCAATTAGCAGTGTAACTGAGTTCTTATTTTTCTAAATTACTCATTTTTGGCAATTCAGGGCAATTCATGAAATGTTTATTGAGCAAATGCTACAAACTACAACCTTTTCAGAAATAACATTTTACATGTAAGAGAAAGAAATGTGTGCCCTTAGGCACCTATACATTGATGAGGTAACGCATACAATAATCAATAGATAGAAATACAATTTTTTAAAAAGACTTTACTTATTTATTTGAGAGAGAGAGAGCACGAGCAAGGGGGAGGGATTAAAGGTGAGGGAGAAGCAGACTTCCTGCTGAGCGGGAACCTGACACCAGACTTGATAGCAGGACCCTGGGATCATGAGCTGAGCCAAAGGCAGACGCTTAACTGGCTGAGCCACCAAGGTGTCCCAAAATACACTTTTTTTTTTGTTTTCTTTTAGAAATTGGTATTATTTGTTGGGGAAAGGCTGTCTCATGTGCCTAGTCTCTGACCTCCTCTCAGCCATATAAGCATGGACCTTGGACCTGGAACACTTCCTTACCAATAGATAAAGAGTCCACACGAATCACCTTATGTGGGAGTTATCTCTCCTTACTATAGAACAATTAGTTCTCTTTTTTTCTCTATTTAAAGTGTGTGTGTTATATGGCACCCAGCCAACCCCACTGCTATATCTGTCCTCCGCAGGGAAGGGGCAGGATTTCTTCCACTGTGGTAGGGGAGGGCTATGGATGGGTAGTTTGTCCTGCCACTGTGGCCTGGAAAGGGCCACTGGCCATAGGGAACCAATGGCCACTATTGGGGCTGGTCTTTTTTCATCTCTACTTTGTGTAGGCGGGGCATTGTTCCATTCAGTGCTTGGCTATGTTGTGTTTCCCTTGGAGACTCTTACACCTAAATGCAATGAGTAGGGGTGTTTGGAATTCTCCCCTGGGGCTGATAAGCAGTATGCAGTACTCTGCTCCACAGTCATGGAGAAAAACAAGGTAAAACAAACAATAGAAAGTGCCAGAGGGAGAATGAGACTGCAGTTTTAAATTAACAGCTAAGGGAAGTTCTCACTTAGGAATTGACATCCGAGGGAAGAGCTGTTGACTTCACAAGGTATGGGAGCAAGCACAGGAGTTATCTAGGAGAAAAACTTGCTAGATACAGGGAAGGGCAAAGTAAATGAAGTCAGAGTGTTGCTGGGTTTCTGTTGTTGTTTTGTTTTGTTTTGTTTTTTTGAGGAAGCAAGGAGACCAGTGTGGCTGTGAGCAAGAGTAGTTGGAAAATAGCAGAAGAGTAACAGGAATGTTCTTCTGGGTTTTGCGGACTGTCTTAAGGATTTTGATAGTCATCTGAATGGGACAGGGGTCCATTTCAGGATTTGAAACACAGGATCATATGATCATATTTGACATCTGGCTGCTATACTGGGAATAGATTCTAAGAAGGCAAAGAGGGAAGAAAATGCCAATTAAGAGGGCAGGTGAGAATAAATAGTGTGTTGAGCAAGTCTGGCCACAGTGAAGCTGATGAAGAATACTTGGGTATTATTGGACTCTTTAAATTTTGCCAACTGATTGACAAGACCTGAATTCTCACTGTTTTGTTGATTTGTATGTCCCTAATTATAAGTAAGATTAATTTTTTTTATCTGTGACTTCTTTTTATATTCTCCATAAAGTAGCAATATGATGTCTTTTTTATTTGTAGATGTATACAATGTATTCTTTTTTGATTATATTCGTCTCAACTATTATTTCCCAGAAATGTGAATTCTCTTTTCAGTTATTTGTGAAATAAGTGCACTTATGTATTTTGTCGGTTTTTTTTTTTTAGTATACTATCTAGTAATATTTTCTTCTGTGATTTGTGAATTTTGGTTATTGACTTCCTCCTCTTCCTCTTATTCTTCTTTCTTCTCGTTCTTATTTAAACTACTTGTATGGCTTGTATTTATGGTGTCATATCCAAGAAATTATTGCCTAATATGGAGTCCCAAAGATTTACTCTCATGTCTTCTTGCAGAGCTTTAAAGATTTAGACCTATATACCACTTTGAGTTAAATCTGTGTATGGAATAAGAGAAAGGCCCAAACCAGTCTCTCTGTGTGTACATCCTCTTATCTAATCACCATTGGTTAAAGGACTCTACTTTCTCCCATTAAATTATCCTCACATCTTTGTTGAAGATTAATTGAAGATGAAGATTGAAGATGAAGCGTGTCCATCTTTATGCCAGGATCTCATTTTTCTTTTTCTTTCTTTTTTTTTTTTATTATCACACTTTTCTTGATGACTAGAGTTTGTAATAGGTTTTGAAAGGAAGAGTAAGCCTTGCAAATTTATACTTCCTTATCAGAATTTAGCTATCTGTTTCTTTCTATTTCCATATGAATTTTAGGGTCAGCTTTTCAGTTTCTGCAAAAGCAATAGGTTGGGGTTCTGAAAGAGTTGGGTTTGTTGATGGATTTGGAGAACAATGCTCTTTTAACGCTATTAAGTCTTCATATCTATGAACATGGATGTCTTTTTATTTATTTTGATCTTTCTTTTTTTTTTCCAAAATGCTTTGTTTAACAATAGAGAACAAACTGAGGGTGGATGGAGGGAGGTGGATGGTGGATGGGCTAGATGGATAAAGAGTATTAAGGAGGACACTTGTGATGAGCACTGGACATTGTATGTAAGTGATGAATCACTAAACTCTATTCCTGAAACTAATATTACACTATATGTTGACTAACTGTAATTTAAATGTTTTATACTTTTCAGTGTATAATCCTCACGCTTTTTTTTTCCAGTTTATTCCTAAGTATTTTATTCTTTTTGATACACCAGTTTTCTTTTGATCAGTGTTTGCCTGGTGTAGGTTTAGAGCTACTTTTTCTCACTGAAAACCCCTTCTTTACTCTTGCCAAAGCAACAGTTCTGGTGCTGCCCATGGATATGAGTGGAATATCTCCAAACTATTTTTAACTGGTACTCTGTCTTAGTGCAGTGGTATCAGCTCCTGTTTTGATCAACCCTGGGGTTTGACTGGATGCTCTGTGCAAGTTAGGACACAGTAACAGCTAGTAGTACTACTGGCCCAGTACCCCACACCCTTCCCTGGAGGGCTGCTTTGCTCTGGTTGTCAATGATCTCTTCATTTCTTGCTCCCGAGTTTTATTTATTCATTTTTCTTGCAATCTCATCTGTGCATCCAAAATATTTTGATAGTTATCCAGAGGTTGAAGATTTTATAGGGATGGCTTCCACTATTGGTTAATCTGCCATATTGGTTAATCTCGTGATTTTGATTGTTCACTGGTACTTAATTTAAACAGTACTTCAAGAATTAGAGGAGAGAATTCAACTTCTGCAGAGTAGTTCACTTGTTTACGTTCTATGGTGGAGATAGAGCAACCTGTTTGACCAACATGAACTCAAGGCAGAATTATTCTTCATTAGAATGAAAGGGTCAAAGAGGCTATGAGGGAAAACAATGCACCTCTTCCCCAAAAACGGAGACAGGAAGCATGTGGCCACCTTTAGCGGTAAGGGAACCCTTGATTTTAGAGGATATTTCTGTCTATAGAAATGGGAGTCTCTTGGTGAAGCAGAAGGGGGTTATTGGAACCAAAGTTATGTTCTAAGATATTTAGTCATGAATGCACTTTTATGCCCTACTGATCTCAAGTGTTAGGACTTATTTTGTCCAATGAAATATAAGCAAAAGTGATGTGTGGTCAACCCCAGGGGAGGATTTAATAAGCATGTGCTTTGTTTTCCTCTCTTTCTCTCTGCCATAACAATTACGGGTATTCCAGACTATGCTTTCTTGTCAGCCTTGGTTGTAGACCAAGGATTATGCTGGCCCTGGAGCAAAGATACAGTTATTTTCTAATGAATGCCAAGCTTTAGCAAGAAGTATATCTTTGTTGTCTTACGTCTGTGTGAGATTTGGCAGTTGTTCACTATTCCAAGATCATAAAGCCATTAGAGACCATTACAGGGATACAGAGTTTTATGTGAACAATTTCTCTGCTTCAGGTGGGTACTGTATGATCACTCAATTTTATGTGTGAGGAAACTTAGCTCAAGCAGGTTAAATCATCTGCCCAATTGCATATAGCTAATTAATAGTGGAGTGCTTGTCTTCTAAAAACTGTTTGTAAAACTATGCCATAATGAGTTGCTAGATATTATTTTTTATGAAAAAAATGTCTTGTGGTACCTAGGTGGCTCAGTCAGTTGAGTGCCCAACTCTTGATTCTGGCTCAGGTCATGATCTCAGGGTTGTGAGATTGAGCCCTGACTCGGGCTCTGCGCTCAGCAGGGAGTCTGCCTGAGATCCTCTCACTCAGTCCCTCCCCATGCTCACACACGTGCTGTCTCTCTCTAAAATAAATAAATAAAATCTTTAAAAGGTGGCTCATATTACTAGGTACTAAAATGGTTTTCATATTTAAAAACTCCTCCTGTATCTAATATTCCCTCAGACTACACCATACCATCAAACACGAAGCAACCCTATTTTTATTACAAATTGAATCTCTTGGAATGTTATCTGGTACACTTCATTTAACAGCAATTAAATATTTCATAGGTTTGCATTAAATAATGTATTAATGAACAGTGTTATAAATGTTCTGTCATTATGATTTGCAATTAAAATGTCCCGTAGAGTCTTGTGCTAATGATAATAACTAAATTACTGACACCTTTAGAATCACTGTAGCTTTCAAATACTTGGGCCTGGTATGGAAATTCAGCATGGTCAATATTAACTTCAGCTGTCATACGATGCAAAACTCCTCATGAATAAGCATTGTTCAACTCATTTCCAAATGTATTCCAAAACACCTGTTTTCCAAATCAAAATAGAAATCTATTTTCAAAGGTACCAGTAAAATGTGCAAGCATATTAATAAAGACTAAACTTTATTTGCATCAGTTGATGTCCACCTGTAGCATTTATTACAGTGGATAGGGACAGTAAAAACACAGTGGCCACTTTGGAATCTCTACCTAATAAATCTGTTAACCAGTGGCCTTAAATTATCCCCTTGATACTGCTAACCTGCCATTAAATACGTGTCTAACAATAATAGTAATACCAAAAATCTGTACAGCACTTTTCACCTTTAAAATCACTTTCCTATAGGCTTTCAAAAACATTTGTGTAGATTAGCCTAATACCATTCTAGCAATTGAGAAATGGAGGCTTAGAAATATTAAACTCAGAAGGGCATGGTAGGTGGACCCGAAACACAGAAGGTTCTTTGACTCTAAGCACAGTATTCTTCCCATCAAATGGAAGAATGAAAGTCCCCGCCAAAGATTTTCAAGGATGGAATTACTCGGAGCCAAAGTTACACCGGGAAGGGAAGCATCCCAAAGAGTGCCAGGTGAAAGCTGTGTGAACTTTTAAGACCCCTATCACTATTATTACTGGGAAACTGCCCCTGACTCAAAGGTAGTAGAACCTGCAGGGGAAAATATTGAAGCTAATTTGGAGATGGGCTCTACTGGCGGTGGAAGTTGGATCCTAAAAGAGGAGATTTGGAGTGGAGATCAAGGAAGGGGAATAATATTAAAATGGTTCACAGATGCTCCAGTTGTCTATTGTGCTGCGAAGAACCGCATATTATAGCAGCATGAAGCCACAGCAGTCTTGTTTAGACCTCTACTCTGCAATTCAGAGATTGCTCCTTGCTGCTGTGTGTAACATCCTCCGTGTCTCTGGAAGGATGGGCTTGGAATCCTCAGAAGGATGCTAGCAGCCTGCTTGGACCTTAATGAGGACCCTCAACAAGAACATCTACAGGTGACCTCTCCTTGGCTTGCTCACAGCACGATAGCTGGGTATTGAGAAGCAAAATCTCAGATATGCCAGTGAAAGCTGTGACCTTTTAAGATCTTGTAACACTGATCCCCAGCCTCAGAAGTGATGCAATGTCAGCTCCATCACTTTCTATCTCTAAGACTTGCCCATATTCTTGTGCAAGGTCATATGACTCACCTTTTGATGGCAGGAGTATGATATATTGAGAGACATTTTAAAACCATCACAAGCTTTATAAGGACTGATACGGAAATATCATAAAGACATAAAATAATGGGAGAAAATACTGTAGATACTGTGAGCTTGATTTTCTATCATTTATATGAAAATGGAAGAAAATAATATATATCTATATTCAGTTATTTCTTCCAACACAGAGAGCTCGGTAAATATTTGTTTATTGAATGAATCTAAATCATCTCTGTCATTTATCCTTGTGGGCACATCAAGGGAGGAATAGAGGGCCAATAATAAACATTCTTTTACTCATGAAACCTCAGTGAGATGGACACAGATATAGGCCTTCTGAGAAGGGACAAGACATTTTTGAAGAGGTGTTTGGGGAAAGGTGCAGAATATATGTAACAACCAGATGCATCAGGTTCCTTAAGGGAGATGGGAAAAGAATAGTTGAGACACGAGTAGGTAATATGGAGAGAAAAAGGAAGCAATGTGTGTCGGATGATGATTGATCACTGTTGGCTCCGTCATATAGAAGAGAGGAAACACATGTGACTTTTTCTGAGAAATAAAAGCAGTTGAGTAAGTAAATTCAAGAGAAATTCCAACTGGCCAAACTGTGAATGGTTTACATTTGTTTTAGCATAAGGTTAAGGATGGCAACTAGCAGGACCTGTGGGGAATCAAAGCAATGAGAGTTAAGATAAATACCTGAGAGCTTTGGGCATATACTGTTTGACAATGGTTCCCCCACTTAAGGTCTTATTGTAATAATGAGCTTTTGGAGCTTAAGACTTAGTTTCATCTAACACTTACAACACTCATATGCTAGACACAGTTCTTTAAAAAAATTTTTTTTTAAGATTTATTTATTTATTTGACAGAGATAGAGACAGCCAGCGAGAGAGGGAACACAAGCAGGGGGAGTGGGAGAGGAAGAAGCAGGCTCATAGCGGAGGAGCCTGATGTGGGGCTCGATCCCGTAACGCCGGGATCACGCCCTGAGCTGAAGGCAGACGCCTGACTGTGCCACCCAGGCGCCCCAAGTTCTGATGTTGTTTAATAAATATCCATTCCTTTAAACCTCATGACATTAGGAGAAAGACACCAAGATTATCACTTCCATTTTACAGATAAGGAAACTAAGGCACAGACCTCACATAGGCATCATGAGGTAGAGCCAGGAGTCCAGCCCAGACACCAGCCTCCCTATACATTCAACCTTGTATATATAAGATCAAAGTTCATTGAAGCCACCATTTGACCACTACCCCTCTCATGCACTGAATTCATTCAAGGCTTTATTGAAATGACCACAAACCCAGAATTCATAGAATAATAATACAGAGAACCCAATAACATCAGCAGCTTCTGGACTAGTACAGCTTCTGAAATAGTACATCCTCTCCTCTAAGGAGACAAACTCAAACCTAGAGACAAGCCAGGTGATCTGTAAATGAACAGCTTATTGACTAAAGGTAGACCGTAGGCTAGAAGACAGCTTTTAATAAGGTCCACATTTTAATAAAACTCCAGCCATACTGACTTTATTTTCCCTTCCACTGCCTGTCTTTGTGAGAAAAGAATGCAGTGAGAAATCAGAATGTATCCAGTTTTGAATATCCATCTTCACACTCAGGGAACTGAAATCTAGAATCACTCAATCTCAACCCAACTGGTAGGTTTATCTCACCCTAGCACAGGAACTGATTGTCAATTTGTCTTTCTTTTTGCCTATATTATAGGAAAGACTTTGTTTCTTTCTTTTTTTTTCCTTCCAAAGGGATTCATAGGGCTTTGTAATTAGGCATGCTGACTAGAATATCTCTTAATAGCATGCAGAAGATTGCCTTCTGAACAAAAGATGAATGAAGGTGGTATCTTGCGGTTTTCTCACAGAAGATGCAGAGGTAGAAACCCCCTACGGGGCTTTGTTAGTAACTGCCTCTCTTTGGAAATGGACCCCTACTTCCCTTTGAATAGAATCCTTCCTCAAGCCAGAACAGACCCACCTAGTCAAACAGGGTGACAGTTACTAGATATAAGGAGGAAAACAGCAGGAGTCATAAGAATCCATCCCAAGATAAATAATTCTAACACGCTGCTGACTTACAACAAAGATTAACTGTTCTACCACTCATCTAAGGAAATACCTACCTATTGGGAAGCTGCTCCTTTCCAAAATATTAAGGATTAATTGCTTGTTTTATGGTTGTTATTAGCCAGGCTAAATATTCCACTTACAACACAGAGGTCCCCTGACACACTGCAAATATGGAATGGAATGCAGTGGAATGGACTGATAACAAATAAGGTATTACTCATTTGCCTCTTTTTAAGATTCTATGTGAAACACTCTCCTTTTCATTTTCCATGGTTCTTGCCCTCCTTTGTCTCTTCCTACACACTGAACTCTTCTGGCTCTTGCCCTTCTACTCTGTCATAATTCGTAGCCTTAGGGTTTTCTCTGTGTCTCTCCTTGTTTTAATCTCTGGGTCTCCTATTTCCATGATTCTAACTCCATACTACAGGATCATTACTCCTAAATCCATCTCCCATAGAACTCCTTCATCTGACGTTGCACGTGAATGTAATGTCACATCTAGTGACCTGCATCCCAGATAAGAATGATAACAATATCAACCACATTCTCGTAATGTCATCATGGCCATTGGCATTGGAATCATAGCACCTCTCATTTACCGGATGCTTATTACATGCCTGGCACTCTGCTAAACACTTTAAATGCATCAAATGAGGCCTTTAGAGATGAAATAACTCAGTAGCAAGTACATGACTAAGCATGAACTTGAATCCAGGTTCATCTGAACAAAGTCTATGCATTAGACCACTCAATAAAACTTCTTGTAATCCTGGATTATTGATAATCAGAATGAGTCCATTTGTCCACTTTGAGACCCTTGAGTTTTCTCTTCTCAAGGGTGCTAATATCCTGTTTTAAGTCTTTCAGGCTATTGAAAGTAGGTTCAGATCTTAATACCCACCTATCTCCCACCTCAGACTAAGAAGTATCCCTTTTATGGGCTCATTCACAGCAAAGATAATAATCCTACCACCTGCTATTTCAACCATGGAGTTTGTTACTTTTGAAGCTAAGTGTCAATTACTCTGGCAAGGAATCCACTTACTCATGGAAATGGAGCCCTATTTTGCCACTGCTGCACAAATATTAGTTGTCCAACATGGGTCACCTAAATGGTAGCCACAGCAGTGAACCCAAAGGCTAACATCTCAGTGTCAAAGTTGCATACACATAAGGTCTTTAGGACACACCACTGTAGGCATTAAGTATGGCATATACCAAGATTTAGGGTGTGTTTGCAGGTAAACAATGAGCATCGGAAATAGGCATCCGTCACTTAGAAAGTTATCTTTCTGTTACATCTCCATTTGACCTTGAACATGTGTTCCTTTGTACCAATCTAATTTTAGGTGCTATATGTGTCTAATTTATAAGAATATCTTATTGGGAAGAAAGAATTAGTATTATTTAACTTTGCAATCTCATAATATTGTAGAATGTTTCTATAACTGCTAATATATTTCCTCAAAACATTGTGGCTTAAACAATGAGTGTGCATTTTACTCAGAGGTCTGCAAATGGGGTAGGGTTTGGAGAGGATAGTTCCTCTCTGCTTATCTCAGCATCATCCAGGATGGCCCAGAGGCTGGTGTCATATGAAGCCTCACTCACTCACATGTCCATCAGATAATGTTATTAGTTGAGACTTGAAATGGGACTATTGGTAAGAACATCTGCACATGGCCTCTCCATGTGATTTGGGCTTCCTCAAAATGTGATGGCTTGGTTTTAAGGGCTCTTGCCCTGAGAGAGAATGGGTGAGGAACTGGCTGTATCAACTTTTATGACCTAATCTTAAAAGTGACACAGAGTCACTCCCATCACATAATATTCATTAGACTCTAGATTCAAAGGCTGACCCATGCCCATATTCAAGGGGCAGTCAATAAGATTGCTTAAAGGGGGTATGTCAACAACTTTTTGTAGGATGAACATGTGGATGGAATATACTGGGGAGACTATCTCTGGAAATTGCAATCCACCACATACAGTGTCTGATATATAGGAATTTATTTTTTATAAATGTATATTAGAAAGAATGGAAGTAAAGAGGAAAGGAGGAAGGAGGGATGCAGAAAAAATTTACAGTTCACATCTGGGTAATCACCTCCTACTCTCCTTAACTTCTACACCAAATAAATGACTAAGTCCTGTACATTGGTGTACCCCCAAAATATTTGCTATGTTTATGCCCCAAATACAGATGCCCTCTTAATGGTTAAATATTGTCTGGACAATCCCAATAGTAGTCTCTTGCTATTTCTTGCCTTTAGCTTTCACCTTACTTTCCTCCTAAGCATGGTCTGTAATACAACTAGAGGATTTTTCTAAAATAAGAAGTTGATCATGCCACATATTTAAATTTTCTTTAGTCTTGCCCTGCTGCTAATACAATAAACCCAAACATATATGGACTATCATAAACTGATTTATGCTAAGTTTGCAGCACCCTTTCCTTCTCTTATAGACTGCTATTGACATTATACCAGACATTTTCACATTTATACCAGATTTACTTCAATTAAGTTTAGGTATCAAGTGGAAGGGGTGACGTCAGGACTCATTGGCCAAGTTTATTCTTTCCTACAGTGGAAGGACCACCTTCATTCTTAGAGCATGACCTAGTACATAAGCACCCCCACGTTGTGTTGCTTCGCGTTCCCTTCTTTTTTTCTTATTTTTCTTTTAGTGTCACCAGTTCCACCAGAGGGAGGTACTAATTACTTGACAAAACCTCCTGCTATGGATTTCCCTCTTCAGGAAGCAGGACATCACTAAAGCAGGCATCTGTATCCCAGAATGGAGTGGAGGATTTTGCCATGAAGTTCCACTTCCTGGGCTCTCCCTATGGCAAATCCTAGTCCTTGAAACAGGGTTCAGGTTTGTTTCCTTGACCTTTCAAACAAGATCACAGCTCCCCACATTTCAACAGCCCTTATGCAGCTTGCTCAGCTTCCGCTGGGGGAGGGCTGCACCTGCTGGTGAGACATTTACTGGGTCTGAGAGGGAGGCGTCTGCCTACGCACTCAGAGCAGTTTTTATGGAGCTGCATCTCCTCCCCATACTGTGTGCTTATTCATTTTGCTGTTGCCAGAAGGAACAAAAGCATTTATGAAATTGAAAATATCCAAGAAATCAGTTTTGAGAAAGGGCTGTCCTCTCTCACTCTCTCTTTCCGTATCAGAGTGCCCTGAGAGAAAAACAGACGCAACCCTCAATATGAGTTTACAGAATCACTTTCCTGGAAATATTTGTTTTCAATGTAATTTTTCCTATGAGTATTTGGCCTAAAGCCCAGGTCAACCTATTGATAAAGACAATTGCTTAGACATTGTGTGTTTTTTAGACACACTCTGCATGAATTCAAACAAAGAACCCTCCATACCCATCTCAGAATCCTGGAAGATCACCGGTGGGAGATGCCTGACCTTGTTTTCAGGAAACCAGCCTGTTCTGAAAAGTGAGCTAGTGAGGCCCCTACTCATGTAACTATCTCAGAGTTGAAGTCCTGATCATTTGCAGCCCTCTGATACTCTGCATCCATTTCACATTCTTTTGTTCATTATGCATTTATTCATTCATTCAGCATTCACTGAGAACCTACCATTGCTGAGCATTTTGAGATGACATGATAGCTAACTTTTTACAAATTTGCCTGTCATGTGCCAGGCTTAGTTCTAATGGAGCAAAAGCCCCCACAACAACTCTGTGAGCTCAAAGCAAATATCTGCCTCCCTTCTCACAGATCAATGGAATGGAGCTCAGATAGCTTCAGAAACTTGCCAAAGGCCCCATGGTGAGTGAATTGTATACTTGGGGGCAGTCCCAGCTGTCTGACTCCAGTATCTACCTTCATATCCATGGATATCATACAGGACATGACTGCTCTGCCAATATGGCTCTTGTTTTGGGAGAAGCAGCATACGAACAATGTAATAACGAGTGCTAGAATAGGTGGGCATATCGTGGAGAATGATAAATGCAATTTATTTTTCCTCATTTTAGGAGAGAGTGGTTTAGAAGATAAGAAAGTGAATCATATAGCTGCTTTCAACCACCAATTTAATATTGGCAAATATGCACTGAAATTCTTATTTATTCTGAGGCATGGTCTAGTTATGTTTTCCCTGTATACACCTTTCTGCAATCATTTTAGTACCTTCTTTGTTAGGACTAAAATATATGTCATAAATATTCAAAAACTTATCCAAACCAAATTACTCTCATAAAGACATATATTCTAACTTATACATAGAGAGAGTTATAGTGATAAGAATGTACTTGCCGTAGGGGCTCCTGGGTGGCTCAGTCAATTAAGCATCCAACTCTTGATTTTGACTCAGGTTGTGATCTCACTATCTTGAGATCAAGCCCCATGTCAGGCTCTGCACTCAGCGGGGAATCTACTGGAGATTCTCTCTCGCCCTCCCCCTCTGCCCTTTCCCCCCACGCTCTCTCTCTCTCAAATAAATAAATCTTTTAAAAAAAGAATTTACTTGCCATAGATTGTGCATGAAGATCTTCATATAAGTGTAGTAGCTATGTACTGAGCACTGACTATGTACTCGCCACTTCATCTGTATTTTGAGTTTTGCTACGACATTACGGAGTAGGTGATTTGATCCTCTTTTAAGTAAAGATATCAGAGATTCAGAAATGGTGAATGATGTGCCTAAAGGCTATAGAAAATCAAGAGTTCTAATCTAGTTTTCTGACCCCTAGTCTAGGCTTTTATCCTATAATGTCATGCTGCCTCATTAAAAAAAAAAAAAAGCCTGAGACATTTGTGGTCTGTTCAAACTGTGCTGTCTCCCCATGTCTTTACCAACCAACTTTAGAACAGAATCACACAGAGTGAAGGATGAAATCAGCTTTAGGATCGCAACACATTTCAAAGAGATAAATCCTTATATAATCAGATCAAGGCAGATGTATACAAAGTTCACATTTTAAAATCACATTTGGTTCTTTAAAAGTCATGGTAAAAGATGAATTAATCGTCTTATGTTCTCTGAGCTGTCGGAATGCTGTAAGTATCATCATCTTTCCGAAAAACATAGGTCTGTGGCGTAGAGCTAACTATTGCAATCCTAAAACATATCATGCACTCTGCTGGACACCAACATGAAGTGTGTCATGAAATATTTAAAATATGTGGATTTTTATCTCAGTTTTACAGATGAGGAAGCTGACACACACACACACACACACACACACACACACACAACAAGGTCACTTCCCAAGGTTACACAATTATGAAGTGCTGATCCAAGAATCAATGTCAAATCCATCTGACTCCAAGATTAAATTATAACAAACATCCCCTCACAGAAGAGACCAGATGGTTGTATTTGTTTGACAATTCTGGATCATTTCCTTCCAAAAAAAATCCTAAATTTTCAGTGTGTGTGTGTGTGTGTGTGTGTGTGTGTGTGTGTGTGTTTAAGCTGTACAACAAACGTAGGAGACATGTATGGACAAAGGGTGAGCAACAATCCCTCTGTGAAGTATTTGCTATTTTTAAAGTAACCTTTATTTACTCAAAACTTCTACCAAGGCAAACAGAGCATTTGAGTAGCTGTGGCCACAACATGGAGTATACTATAGAACCAGGAGGGTGGGCTTGGCGAAGTTTGATGATGGCAGCTAAGCAGGTGTGAGCACTCCATGAATGGCAGCTAGTATTTCTACTTTGGATTTTGACAGATACCCCCCAGGTTAAGTGTACATACTGATTATTTAATAAACACACTTTTATTGTTAGGCTTTCCTAAAGGGAGGTCACTGCTCTTCTATCACACCACGTCTCCTGTGGAGTTTCAACGGCTACTCCTTCCTTTTTCTCTGACACCCCAGGCTCAAGATGGGGGAAGAGAATTAGGGAGGAACCAGGCACTTTCTCAGCATCAAAGTCATGGCTGATGCAACAGCAAAGCAAGGTCAGTGCTTGGTCCCAGCACTATGCTGGAGCCCCTCCTGTCCACCCTGGCTGTCAGAGCACTGGTGCGGGGGATGAGGTGGGTTGAAACCCGTAGCTGGCTGGAAGGGGAGTGTACAAGTCGGGAGAGAAGATCAGTGCATCATCAGAAGGCCTAGCCAGAGCCTGACGAATCTGTTCAATGAGAAAGTGTTTGGTGAGCGTTTGAACTGTATCCAACTTATGTTGTGTCTGCTGTATTTGTGTTGGATCATTGGATGGATATTGTTTTCTGATCAGACTATAGGCTTTTTAGGGTAGAGATCAATTTCTCTTTTACTCATATCATGTCCCCAGTTACTATCACATTGTCTGGTATAGAATAGTACCACATATGTTTTTGATAAATAACTGCATAAATGGTTGGCTAGATGGACAGATGGACAGATAGATGAATGGATGGGTGGATGGACTACGTATAGCTTTCCCTGGTAAAAGAGTCTGGATAATCATTTGCTATAGGATTGGATGGATTAAGTGCTTCTGGTGGCTTTGACTTTGAAGTAGGAGACCTCTCTGCCTCAGCTTACTTAATGTGTCTGTGTTGGGTAATAAAATATCCTATATTCTCGTTATAAGTTGTTTTATCAAATGCCAAAATAACTATGCATTTAATATTATATAGCAAGACATATGGCAAAGATAATGCTTTTCAAGTGACTTCTGTGTTTTAGATGATGATGTCATTATGAATAGGATATTGCCACTGAGTCCAAGGCACTTATCATCTATTTGGTAGGGTGAAGAAACAGGAGTTGAAGTAAATTCTGATGTGAAACAAATTAAGATGTATTCAGGTCTGTGTGGTTTGGAGGTGAGATTTGGACATACTGACATGTAGATTTAATTGATGTCCTGTCTATCTCTGCTCCCTTTCTCTGAGATGAAGTCACTGTGACTGGCTTTCGTGGTTATGTAAACATATTAGGTATTTTTCAATAAACTGTGGTTCTTAGACAGTAAAACTGGAGGTTAGACATCTCTCCTTCCATCTTGAAAGAGAAAGATAGACCCCACTGATTTTCAATTTCCTTGGACTTCTGAGTCTCCTCACTTTGATCAGTGGGACTGGCCACGTCCCTTTATTTCTGTGACATGTAGGGGAAGCATGGGAAAGAAGATGAATCTTGGCCACTACTTTTCAGTATTATTAAGATCTGAGTGGTGACCTAAGGTAGAAAGGACCACGAGATAGGGTGTTGTGAGAGACAGCATGTCCTTGAGAGAAAGGGGCGTTGTAATGGAGCTAGAGTTGAGGCACAGAAGGCCACTATAGCAGGGCCTGAGGTGGGAAGGAATCATGAGTAGAGGGCAAAGCTGGACATTAACCTACCTAACCCTGACCCTGTCCCGTTCCAGTTAATCCCCCACATGCCCTGGGCTGCATCCCAGAGGACCCAGGGACTTGTTTGATGCATTTGGTAAACCTGGAACAACTCTATCAAGAAACCTGACTTGGCTACAACACCTACACCCCTGCCTCTTGTCCCACGTGTCTGCATGACAGATACATCTGCCAACTGAGGAAGACAGGGATGCCTCGGGAGGGACACAGGTGACGGTGGTTGTGTTACTGAAAGTGTGAATGGACTTGCAGAGGCATTGGCATGGGGCAGTAGGCAGAGGGGAAGCTGGTGAGCTGGCCCTGGTGTGAGTCTCTATGCAGCTTTCCAGCAGACGCGGCAGCGAGCTGGGTGAGCAGGGAGATGGAGGTTGAACAAGCGGAAAATTGGGAGCGCCATAGTAGAGCTACAGCCGGCTATAATGTTCAAGTTATATGTGAAACAATTTTCCACATCAACTCAGGGCCTTTGGGTAGGGAAAAAACACAACTTTTAAAATGATTCTCGTCAGCATCCACAGATCAGCGTTGTCAAGAAGGCAGGAGGGTAATAAGTCTAATATGACGTGATGGGTGCTGCGACGGGACAAGTGCAAGCCAAGCGTTCTGCCAGCTGTTTGTTCTGTTTCCGGTGGCCAGGGAGATGACGTGTGAGCCGGCCTTGAGCAATAGGGGAAGCATGCATCTCCTGATTCCACAGCCTCTGCTCATCCCAGAGACCTCTGGACTCCTCAGCTTTATACAAAAACATTAGCAATGGTTGGCTAGTTTGAGCAATAGTGGTTTTCTGTCCAAATCAAATTGACTGAAGTCTTCCTCATTTCGCTGCGGCGTGTTCAGACACTGGGGAGTAATTTGGCCATCCATCTGCATCAAATGTTGCATTACCAAAGAAAATCATTTCTTCAATTGGACACAGGAAGTTCAAGGCTGATTGTAGATACGATTCATCTGTGAATGCAGCTTTCCTTTGCTTGCCCCGATGATTGAATAGTACACGGAACTCCATGATACGTGGAATCCAGGATGTATCTTTTATTTGGAAGCCTTAAAAAAGGAAAACTGATAATACAGCCTCTGTGTCGTGTCCCTCTCCATGAGTTTCCCAAGTAGTTTGTTTCGGGAAATAGTCCCTTTTTGTGATATTATCTGTAGCACCCCATGCAGAAATCAGAGATTGATCTAACAGCAGAGTTACGCAATCCACCATCGCCACTGCCTGTTGTAACCCAACAGAGACAGGGGTGCCTAGAGGGTAAGCCTGCCCGTTCTGGAGCTGGCCTCTTATGGTTCAAATTCCAGCTCCTCTACTTATAAACTGACTGTTCCCTAGCACGTTACTTAATCCCTCTATACCTCAGTTTCCTCATTAGTAAAAAAGGAATCATACTAGTACCCATTTCATGATGTTTTGAGGATTAGTTGTAAATCACCTCTAAAGCTGTTAACAAATGTTGGTTGTAGCAGACGCATTTCTGAACTACTGGATGCTCCTTAGAGTTCCTGGTTGAATCAACAACAAATCTCTTACCTTTTCTGGAATCTTTCATTTCTCTGACCTATTGCTAACTTAGTTCCCCAAATGGATCACATTAATACTTGACTATATTAAAGAATATGTCTATTAAAGCTCTTAAAACAATGGTGATTAAGATGATTTTAGTAATGGCATTACAACAGCAACGGGAATGGAAATTCTCTAAAAACAGTCCCATGTAACAGGCTTTGGTGATTATATGCTCCGTGTTAATTGCTTTGCCTATATTATGTCATCTAATCCTTCTCCAAACTCTATACAGTTGGAGTTATGATTATTCACATTTTGTGGAAGCAAAAAGTGAGGTTCACAGCATTTAGGTAACTGACTGCACATCTCACTGCTGATAAGTAACAGGGCCTAGATTCGAATTAGATTGGTCAACTGTGGAATCTCCAGTATTAGTCTAATTACTCCAGTCTCATCTAACACCCTTCATTGCATTCATTAATTTAAAATATTCTCTCTGTAGATTGTGACATAGGAGCTGTATTCTTTCTTATTTCTCCTATATACCCTTGTGCAAAACCCAGGTCTTTCTTTTTACATTATGCCAAGACCCTTAACACTACTTATGACTTCACCTTTACCCCATCACTGGTCGTTTGGCATTGAGACTCCTCTCCTTCTCTTCATCCCAACCCTCCCCTTTAACTAAAGTCCAGTCATTTGGGGGGGGGGGGCTCCTCAATGGCTCATTTTTCTTGGACTGAAGACCAGGTCTTTCCCTTGGCTTGTAAGCCCTGCAACATTTAGCCCTACTGACCTCTTTGATCATGAGTGACTTGCTGTTCCCCTCTTGTTCCACATTTTGGACACCATGGCTTTCATTTATTTTTTTTTCTGTTTCTAAAATCAGCTTTGATGATAGGGACTCTGATATGCTCTCTCTGCCTGAATGCTTCATCCTTCCCCATTTGCCTAGGCTCCCCAGTGTTTCCTAGAGATCTGAAATCAGCCACTATTTCCCGCTGGACACTTTCCAGAGGAGGACCCTCCCTTCCCCTCTAGACCAACTGCCACTTTGTGTGTCTTCTTGGTGCCCAGACCTCTCCTTCATAGCACCTGTTATACATTGTCTCTCCCACTAGGCTCTAAGCACTCTGAGGGCAAGGGCCAGGCCTCTTACTGTCTAGTGGCACTAGTGACACATGAAAATGATTCACTTTGACTACATATATTAGTGTGCTTAAAAGGGGCCTTCAGTTCACTCTCATTAAAAAAAATCAATTATATTTTCACTATAATAGAGAAGATGGGATTTCGTGATTTCTCTCTCTCTCTCTCTCTCACACACACACACACACACACATAATTTTCCAATGAATTGTTTTTTTCTAAGTTTTTAGTTAACTAAATGCAAAATTGACGTCATTAGCTAAGGGTCTAGCTAATGGGACTATACCAGGGGAATCAGTGTCCCAAGGTATGTTCTTGGATGCTGTCTTTTGTTATTTAGCATCTCTTACCATGTGACTCCTCTGGGTATATTTCCTCTCATCACAGCCATGCTCTCAACTCCACAGAATGCAACACACCGGCCTTGGGTACTGCCCTTCCTCACTCCCAGACCCCATGTTTATCCGGTCTTTTGCATGCTCTGTTCCCTGCCTTGATGCCCTCTCCTTTCTAATCATCCCATTAGCAGTGCCATTTAAAGAGCCTAGATGTGGAGTCAGAAGTGTTCAAATAACATTTATCAAAAGGGAATACCACGGCTGGTTCTCTGGGAATACTTTTAAGGTACCCGGGGATGATGACTGGTTAATAACAGGTACTGGGTAGATACAATTCCTCCACCATAGTCTATTATTCAGAATACCGAACGTGAGCCCAGCTTTTCCAGGAAGCCTTCTTGGATGGCACCCGTTCAGTTTGACTTTCCACTTCTACATGCATAGCCCACTGACTGTCTATATTGTATATCCCTTGACTCCTTCCTTGGGACGATTCTATAACTGTCTCACATGTATATGTCTGGTCCTTCAAATAGATTGGTCATACCCAAGGGCAGAAAACTTGTGTCATGCTAAATTTATTCTCATCCACAGAGCCCATTAATATGTTAAGTGAATATTACAGTAGCTTAACTTTTACAGAATGGAATTTATATCATGCACTATATATATCAGCTGTCTAGTATTGTGTGAGGGTATTAAGTATACCTCCTCATTAATCTCTGTGATAAAGATATTAAGCCTCTGTGGATTTCTAACTTCAGCTTACTAACTAAGTACATAGTCATTTTGGTAATAAGGAGCTTTGGCTTAAAGGAAGTATCCATATGGGAGGAAAGATTCTGTTAATGTATTCATTTTAATCCTATCACTGCATGACTACATTAACACACCTAAATCATTTTATTATTGATTTGCACATGCAGGCGTAAACAGCTTTGACAAAATTTTTAATGATGGGAAAATATTCACAATATAATATTAATTGAAAAGAGGAAGACATAAAATATGTAGTGTGATCTCAGCTCCATATAATGTAAAATTATAAATTACATACTAGAAGGGAAGTTATTAAATATTAACAGAGACTGACTTTAAATGTGATTTTTATATGATTTTTAAATATTTTTACATTCATTAGCATTATTTTCAGTCTATATAATAAACGCTTATTACTTTTGCCATCAGAAGATTTCAAAATTTATTTATTAGATAGATGTGAGCTCTACATGTTATAAACATATTACAAATTCTTAATAAAATTACAATATTCCACATGAGAGTTGGAAATCTATTCAGTTATTACTTAGTATGTTTTTTAATTAAAAGTTTTTTGTGAGTGTCCATTATGTGCTTCTGTGGGTGGTGTATAGTACAGTTTATTAGGCACAGAGAAAATGACAACAAAAAGTCATCATGTGTATTCCTCAAGTATCTGCCATTACATTGGTGACAAGAAAAAGACAAGTTCAAGTCTAAAATGTATGAAAAGTAAAAGTGAATCAATACAGTGTATTAGTCTGGGTTCTCCAGACACATGGATCCAATAGGTTATGTATAAAGAGATCTATTCTAAGGTACTGACACCCAGGATTTTGGATGCTGTGAAGTTCTGCCACCTGCTCTCAGCAAGCTGGAGACCCAGGAAACAGGGTGATATAGTTTGAAGACCTAAGAGCCAGAGAGCCAATGGTGTAAATTCAGTCCTAGTCAGCAGGCCGAGAATTAGGACTTCTGAGAGCAGAAGATTGAGGTCCTAGTTCAGCAATCCAGAGGGAATCCCTCTTTACTCCACCTTTTTGTTCTATTCAGTCCCTCAACAGGTTGGATGATGCCCACTCATGCTAGGGAGGGCGATCTGCATTAATCAGTCCACCAACTCCATTGCTAATTTCATCCAGAACACCGTCACATACACAAGCAGTCATGTTTAACCAAACATCTGGGCATCCTGCCGCCCTGCCAAGTTGGCCCATAAAATTCGCCACTGCGTGTAGTAAATGAGGCCACCAAATCTGTCAAGGGATATGATAAGAAAAATGAGCTGCATATCAGAAAGAACGAATTCTCATATCAGAAAGAACGAATTCTCATATCAGAAAGAACGAATTCTCAACATTTGCTGCAACATGGACGGCACTGGAGGAGATAATGCTAAGTGAAATAAGTCAAGCAGAGAAAGACAATTATCATATGGTTTCTCTCATCTATGGAACATAAGAACTAGGAAGATCGGTAGGAGAAGAAAGGGATAAAGGGGGGGTAATCAGAAGGGGGAATGAAGCATGAGAGACTATGGACTCTGAGAAACAAACTGAGGGCTTCAGAGGGGAGAGGGGTGGGGGAATGGGATAGACCGGTGATGGGTAGTAAGGAGGGCACGTATTGCATGGTGCACTGGGTGTTATACGCAACTAATGAATCATCGAGCCTTACATAGGAAACCGGGGATGTACTGTATGGTGACTAACATAATATAATAAAAAATCATTAAAAAAAGAAAAGAAAAGAAAAAAATGAGCTGCAAAGGATGATACGTGCTACATAAGCAAAGAAGAAGAGCCAGTGTGTGTTTATGTGTGCGTGCACTCACAGGCATGATCTGGTATGGCCTGGTGCTATGCACGTTGGGGGTCTGTGTGTGTAGATGTGTGTTGGTGAGTGTTTGTGTTGGTATGTGTGTGGAGGAGGTTGGTAGGGAGTCAGCTATAACTGTATAAATAGTACCATTCAGGAGGGTGGATCTTGAGGGGAACAGACTCAGAAGTTTTGACAATTACCTTGCCCCTGAGAGGTAAATCCTAAATTTAATTTCAATCTGATCACAGCAGAGATAAAGTCAGCAATATACACACACCCGCATGTGCACATATGTACACATGCACACACACACACACACACACACACACACACACACACACACACTCAAATATGCTGACATAAGCAAGATTTTACTAATTCCCCTTTTTATTAATCTTTTTTTTTTAAGATTTTATTTATTTATTTGACAGAGATAGAGACAGCCCGCGAGAGAGGGAACACAAGCAGGGGGAGTGGGAGAGGAAGAAGCAGGCTCCCAGCAGAGCAGGGAGCCCAACACAGGGCTCGATCTTAGGACCCTGGGATCACGCCCTGAGCCGAAGGCAGACGCTTAATGACTGAGCCACCCAGGCGCCCCCTTTTTTATTAATAAATCTTAAAAATAAAGAGGAGGATTTATGCAAACACCATCCAGGGAAAGTATTTCTCTGACTCAAGTATGTTCCATTTTGCTCTGCCATTCTACGCATTGTAACAAAATAGTAGTAATACCTGTCATTGTTTTAGTATTAGAATTGCACGCTTACTGGACTCATTTCTTTTTACATATACTATTTCACTTCCTTTCACAGAAACCTCCAAAGTATATACTATTCTTATCCTGTTTATAAATGATGGAATTGAAGCTTAATTTAATCTTTCATCAACTTATCCCTAGACACACTTTAGCCTCCCTTAATTCAGCCTGTTCTGCAGACATCTTGTTTCACTCTGTGCTTTATTGTCCCAGCTAGGCTCTGAGAGATAGGGTCATTCATTCCACACACATAGGTTGTTCCACTGTTGGATATATGTTACTAGTCTGGATTCTATTGAGGGGGATAAAAGTATATCATAAAAAGAATAAAGGACTTGAATTAAGAAGTCTTTATTCAAGACCCTATTCTGTCACCTGCTGATGGAGCGCTCAAGTAGGAGACAAAGTTCTCTAAACTCTACTTCTCTCAGACTCAAAATGGGTTTGGAAGATAAATTGCATATCAGTGTTAAAATAGATGTTTGTTCAGCAAATGTTCACTCTTTCCACCCCCATGGAGATGAGAACAGAATACTACCCTCTATATTTGTCTTCTAGGGCTCCCGTACGTAGAAGATCACCACAGACTTGGTGGCTTAAAAAAAACATAAATTTATTTTTCACAGATCTGGAGGTTAGAAGTCCAAACTCAAGGTGCTGGCTGGGTTGCCTTCTGGCAAGGTCACTCTCTCTGGCTTGCAGACACCCACCTGTTTCCTGTGTCCTCAAGAGGTCTTTTACTCTGTGGACAGTCTCCTGAAGTCTCTTCTACTTCTTGTAAGGACATCAATCCTTTTGGATTAGGGCCACCTTTATTGCATTATTTAGCCTTAACTGCCTCCTTAAAGACCCTATCCCCAAATACAGTCACATTGGGGGTTAGGGTTCCAACATATACATTTTGGAGAACACAATATAACACAGAACACCTACCTCCCAATTTATGTTGGGTAGGCACTCACTGTGGCCTCATGGCAGGTGGAATATGCTTCCTTATCTCTTGATTTGAGGCTCATGTATACAGCCTGCTCTAAGTGGGATATTAGGTGACATTGGTAGGGACTTAAAAGCTTCCCACACTTTAGGCTCACTCTTCTGAGGGTCTTCTGTAGCATGAGAAGGACCTGCGCTGGGTATCTGCATCAATCCAGAAGAATGATAACCATAGAACAGAGAAACCCCACCTGGCTCACAGTCCTCCAGCCAGATGTAGAGTTGCCCTAACTGGCCTGTAAGAATGTGAGTATGATAATGTGTGTTTTGTGCTGAGCTTGGGGTGGTTGACCATGCAGCATTATTGTGCTGTGGCGAACCTATATGGCATCCATTCTCCTATTCCCTCATTGATTAATTCAAGAACTACCTAAAATACTACCTAAAATATTCTACTTGAGCCCACAATGTCAGACAGGTTAAGATAATTGGCCCGGTTCACCCAGCTAGTGAGTTATGGAAACATACTTAGGAGTCTAGCCCTTGTCGGGGCCAGTTACCTCCCTGGAGCAGCTGCTCACTCGAAAGAGAAAGATATGCTACTGCCTGGTCTCTAAAATATTACAATTTATTCACTAAATAAACACTGTTATTGAATACAAATAATTATTTGTCCTGAGTAACTTAAAGAGCTGATGATGGCAACCAGACATTCTTACCTTTTCATACAATGACATTACTGTTCTGAGGGTTTGAGCACGTCCTGGCATTATTCGCTCATGATTAGAATGGGGAGGACAAATAGGGACCACTTTATGTTGATGATTCTTGTCCCATAGGTGAGATGATCTTAAGTCAGTCTCAATATGAGACATGAGGGGTCGAACCAAATGATCTTTAATGGCTCTTTTACTCTAAAATTCTAAACTTTGATGATTATGGCAGGTCTCTATTGCTGAGTTAATAACCATAGACTGTGCCCTTCAGATATCTATTATTCATCAACATCTTGATAATCACAGGGAAAGAATTTTACTACCTGCAAAGTTTTACATTGCTTAGAATTATACTTTATATTAGTGTGATGCCTGGTAGTTTCCAGTGTACTTCCAATGTGTATTATCTTCTTATATCCACAAAAATGCCCTGTGAAGTAGAAAGGGCAGAATTTTAATCCCTATTTAATGGTTGAATGGAGAATGTCCCTGAGTAGTATGCAAATGGTTCAAAATTAGATGGAAAAGTAAGGGCATTCTTAGAGCTGGAAATCAGCCTTCCGAAGATCTAGTAGCATGTTTTTTGGGACACTATCTCTAAAGAGAGCACAGGCATGTTTAGGGTATGCAGACAGAAACATTTTCATTCCATGTATTATTCATTCATTAATGAAGTGATTCCTTCATTAATTGATGCTTTCGTTCTTTCAAAGAGTATTCAAAGAGTGGTAAGACTATAGAATCCATAGCCAGTTGTGAAGGTTGATATCTCAGATCAGCTAGTATTTAGTTGTACGTGGTGCCACTTTCCTTGTCGGCAGAATAGAGTTCATCACAGAACCTACCTCATAATTTTGTAAAAATGATGGGAAAGTTAATACGTACCAGGGCTCAAGGCAGCACCTGCTCTATAGTACCTACTGTATACCTACCCCTATGCTTCTGCGCTGTCTTTGCTTGGCACTGAGGGAAAAAAAAGGAAAATAAAGCTTAGGTCCTGGTTTATATTTGAGAATATGGGAGTCAAATGAATAATCTCATTACTCTTTTGGGTTATCTCCATAATTTTGCAAAACATTTGGACAATGTTCAGGTGCACTCTGAAAGTAGCTGACCTTAGTTCTAAGTGGTCTCTAGTAATTGTGACTTAAAATTCTGACCTTTGAGTTCAGACAGTATGCTGGGAGCTTGAGAGTGAATGTGGGTCTGTGACTGCTTCCCAGGGTCCCGCTGTCCATTCTTTTGCCGCTGGTCATGTATACTCCTTAGAGGAATCTCCCCCAGGGAGTAGCAGCTGCTTGATTGGAATGGTCTCACCTACATCCTTATCCCTGGCCTCAGGGTTTGGTCCCCTATTGCCAGCTATCTGGTGACCACAGTGGTGAGTTAGGGTAAGGTCCATGGGAGGCAGCAGGAAGAGAAGGAAAGAACTGTATCCTTATATGCATTGTTTGACCTGATAAATCAGTCCCAAGATCGACTCCAATTCTGGACTTCATAGCAAATAAGCCAGTGAATCCAGTAACTAACATCTATTGTTTAAGCCAGTTGGAGATGTGCTGTGACTTACACCCACAGTTACCCTAGCTGATATAGGGTATGACTTGGATACATAAACTGGGAAAGTGGACTTCATGGAGTCAAGCGCAGAGTCCCATAGGCATCTGGGGGTTGTGTCCCACCACGACTGTCAACATCGCCTTCCCCAGCCCGCAACTCCACATCAGGAGATGGGCATTCAGCTTTGACCTCAATCATCCTTTCTTTTCAGTTTTGGGTTTATCTGAAACAGGTGAGAGCTTGCAATTCTTATTCCTGGGTGTGTGTGACTTAAATTTCATTTATCCTCATCCACATCCTCTAGTCTGTATTACATAAAAATGACTCTACTCTGCCATTCATATTCTCTTTCCAGCACAAAAAAAGATCTTCTTTCTACCTATTACTAGCATATCAGGTTTGTATCGATTAATGAAATAATACATTAATAGTTAATGAGAACCCAAATTTTCATAAAAAGAGGACTAAAAGGTGAATGGGTCTTGAATAAATGTTTCAGCAACCATTATGACCAGTAAGACTCAAATTCTAGAGAGGGCTTCTGGCAATTGCACTCCAAACTTTTTTTTTCTTCTTACTCTCAGTCTTCTGAGAATGTTAAAGATATTTCCAGATTCAAGCCTTGCTTTGATTTAATTGTTTCCTGCCCATTAAAATATGTAAATAAATAGTAAAAAAACCTCATAAACACTGACTTGCCTTATAAAGACATCCAGTCCTTTCTAACTTAAACTGAAAAATCTTGATGCTTTTTGCATTGGTTCTCCTCTGTAAAATTGGTCTCACATTTATTATTGTATGAATTAAAATGTCTATTTTTAAAAATCTCATATTTCTTCCTCTGGATCTTATCACTACCTGGTCCTGCCTGCCTGATTTTCCATGGTGACTTAACTAATTTATTTCCATCTCCTCATAGCAAATGAAATTTCCTTAACCTTTCTCTGTGAGACATTACAAAGGATATTACTCACAGTGCTTAATTCCTTCCCACCTTTCTGGCAATTATATGCTCAGTGAGGTATTGTCAAAGGCTACAGAGAATTCTCTGGGTGGTATATAAACCCAACTTCATCCAGAAGAAATAGAGCCCCCTGTGGTTTGCCTTATTTTCAGAATTATATCTACTGCAGTGTTTATTCTATTGACTGTATATTTTACACTTGTGGTTTCATTCCCTTTAAAATCTTCTCCACTTTGCACTATGTCTCAGGCTACTGATAGAAGGGGGTATATGGGCATAAACCATCTTCGTCTTTTGTTGAAGACTGACAGAAATAGAACTTCACATTTATTGGATTCCTATTAACAGCTAAGCACTTTACAGGTTATTAGGCAATTATAATTATTAAATGATAATACTAATTGTGAATTATATCTTCAGGCTAGGATCTGCTCTGAACTCTAGATTTATATATTCAGCTGCTTACTTGGCTTCTCCACTTTGATGGTCAGTAGTGTCTCAGAATTACCTTATACAAATTAAATGTTCTCTCAATCCTGCTTTTTCCATGAATTTCTCTATATCAATTTCTTATTTCTCTCTCCCATGTGCACATTAAATCCACCTCCAAGTCTTGTTATATCTTTCTTAGAAATATGTCCAGAATCTTGTAAATTCTCAGTACCTTTACCAGTACCACACCTGGTCCAAGCCATGACTATATCTGGCCTTGACTGTTGCATTATTGTCTTGATGATTTTTTTTTCTATTTCACCAACAGATCCATTCTCTGTACTTCTTTGCTCTTCTGTGTGCCTTGAATGGTTGGTCTCAATGGTCTGTACCACCACATTGGCTTGCTGATTGGTTTTCACTGTATTCAGTCAATGGGGGACCACCAGCTGAAGATCAGTAGGGGTAAATATGGGTAAAATTACAAGGGTATTTCTTTTCTGCACTGTCTGCTTTGGAACCATTAATCTGGCAGCAGCTTTGTCCTTTAAGGAGTATATAGTTACTTCTATGTACGCCGTGCTCATCAGATCCAGCCATCCCTGAGCTCTAACAGTGCTAATCCTTCCTTTAAAACTTTAACCCTATGGTAGCATTGGCTTAGTGTTGTTTCTAGTCTGGGTGTTTCAGAATCCCTCATTTGGCCCCTTAACTCTGCTCACATCTCTGTCAGTCCCTTTGTTAAAGTATTTTCGTTTGAAGTATTTGGGTGTACACTGTTAAGAATTCTGCCTGATAGAGTGGATAAAACCAAAGGAAGAACCCTCAACACTGTATCTACATATTGAATGTGTCAATGATCTCCTTACAGATGAGATGGGATTCTGAAAACCTATGACGTAAGTGGTCTCATTATTACACAGATTATCTCCATATGAGGGAAAGGGTAGAGTTTGTTTTTAGTGTCCAAGCTTTGGATGAGCAAATGGCTACTGAATTTGATGGTTATAGAAACAATAATAATTACAAAGTTTGTGAGACAGGCTGACTGTTTTTGACTGTTCTAGAAAGCTTAAAAAATGACGATAAACTTAAATCTTTCAACTCCCTACCCAAACAAGTGTTGGAGTACCAGAGAGTTTCTAAGCCATCTAAAAACTTATGTATTATCTTATGCAATTTTAGCATAGTTTTATCATTGGAAGGATTTCAGCAAGTGCAGAATTTTGTAAAGAATGAATTCCCTCCTCCCAGTCTGAGTAAACCAGACATCCCTTTTATTAAAAACCCTGCAGAAACTTCACCTGGACCAGGTGCTTCATAAAGGAATGCCTACTCTATTTAAAATTCTTCCTCAACACATTTTTTTTTCAGACCCATAATGAAAGTAAAATTCCAGTATGTCCAAGGAAACAACTTCAAGGTCTATTCTGGGTGGAGGGAAATATACGTAAAAGAATTAAAAAATCTTGTGAACTTTTATCATCAAGAAATTGAGAAGCATGTGTAGGGATAGATCCTAAATATAGAAGATCAAAAAGGATAACATGTAAGATTATATGAGGAAAAAAAACCTTTACTAATATGGGTGTGTTTAACCAGGATTTAAAAATCGTGTGTGTTAGCTTGAAGGACAGGTAACATTTGTAATAAATTATTCGATGAAGTAATGGAAGCCTAAATAAGCAATGGTCTATAATCTAAAAGGTTGACATACCAGAACTTTCCTTCCATGCTGTAGAGGAAGGAATCACCTGAAGTGAATATCAGAGGAACACTGGATGGCGTATAGTCTGGGTAAACTCAGTCACCTCCCAAAAATAACTCTGGGAGGGCCCATGGAAAATTCTCCTCACCAAACCATCAAAAATTTATGGTTGAGGAAAATACCAGCATCTTGAAAGCTCTGTGGTGATGCTCTTATATGGACTGATAATGGTGGGGTGAAATTCTACAAAGGAATTGGGCTCTCTGATTTCAGTGAGAGTAATAAGACCTCAGGGTAGCAGGGTGCAGATGCTGGTGACACTTAACTATCAGAAATGAGGCTGGCACATTCCTATAAAAGATTTCAAGGATGGAGTGTTTTGACCCATGGGAATCTGTGGTGATAACTAAATGATCTTCCACCCAAAGTAACCGCATGGATGTGCAGCTCACTGAGGGGTTACTTGATGCATATAAACCACAAGTATGAGGAGCGGAAACCTGATTTGAGAAGCTAAAGGGACAATGTATGACCTAAAGTCTAATTCTCACAGCTAAGTCAGAGCCAGGGTCCCTTGTGTGAAGAGGAGACGAGATACATTTGAAGATGATGCTCAGAGCAGCTGGATTTATTCCTGCCTTAAATGTATCCTGTGGATCTTCCTTTAAGCTTTCCCCTGAGGCACCTGGAGCCATTTAACAAGGTTACTGTATACTGGAGAAAGGGATCTACCTAGACCGTTGGGAGTTCTGAGTTAACCCACCAGAATCCAAAGAACCTGTAGGTCAGAATGAGAGCTTCCAGCGATCAGGCAATCAATGGAAAGTTGGCCTAAGTTGGTCACACAGTGGGTGCAGAGAGCCCAAGAACCTGCTCTATGGCTATTCCCCTAGTTCTTCAATGTACAGCTGGACTAGAAGTACTTAGCCCCTGGCAGAATCTCCATCTTGATTCCTTAACATGATGAGTTACATTCCAAGATGGATTTTTGAAAAATGACTGTAGATTGTAGTGAACTTCATCAGGTATTAGCACTAATTGCAGGATGTTTTCTGGGGTTGGCCTCTTTACTCAGACAAATCAAACAGATTCTGGCAATAGATATGAAGCCACTAATTGATCAAATAATTTATTTCTCATTCCCAATTAATATGTTCAATTGAGAGTAGTCCAATTTCACTTGGCAAGGACAGCAATATTCCTTCACTGTGTTACTTCGGGATTATGTCAACTTTAATGTGCTCTTTCTTAACATAATATGTAGTAACATAATCATACTAATCCCATACTAATCCCAGCACATCATGCTGTTACATAGCAGAGATGACATTTTGCATTAGATAAGGGAACATAGGAAAACCTAGGTTCTTTAATAGGAAACATTTTACCAGAAAAATTTCAGTGGTATTTATACATTAATGAAGTTTCTAGGGGCCTCGTGGTCTGGGTCAGGTTTGGCTATAGATAGCCTCTAAAGTAAATGGCATGTTGTCGTACCCAGTCCCATCCAACATGCGAAAAAATAAGTCATAACTTGGGAATCTGGATTTTGGAGACAATTTATGCCGTGTGTGTGTGCTGCTCTGATCCATTTAAGGAATAATTAATAAATCTGAGTATTTTTTTAAAAGATTCTATTTATCTATTTGAGAGGGAAAGAGGCAGGGGGAAGGGCAGAGGTAGAGGGAGAGAGAAACCCAAGCAGACTCTGTGCTGAGTGTAGAGCCTGACACAGGGCTCAACCCCATTACCCTAAGATCAGACCCAAAGGGAAACCAAGAGTTGGACACCTCACTGATTTAGTCACCAAGTGCCCTCGACAATTTTTTTAAAATATTTTTTTATTTACTTATTTGCCAGAGAGAGAGAGACAGCACAAGCAGGGGGAGAGGCAGGCAGATGGAGAAGCAGGCTCCCTGCTGAGCAAAGAGCCCAGTGCAGAACTCGATCCCAGGACATGACCTGAGCCAAAGGCAGATGCTTAACCATCTGAGCCACCCAGGCATCCCTGACAATTTTTTTTTAAGTTAACAAATTTTATTTAGTTAGAGCAGGTTTAAGTTTTAGAAAAAATTGATCATAAAATACAGAAAGTTCCCATATACTTCCCCACACACATACTTACCTCTATTATCAATGTCTTGTACTAATGTGGTACAATGGTTATAATTAATTAACTATGTTAATGCATTATTATTAACCAAGGTACATAGTTTACATTAGGGTCCACTCTTTGGATTGTAATGTCCTATGGGTTTTGACAAATGCATAATGTCACACAACCACCATTACAGTGTCATACACAATAGTTTCATGACCCTAAAAATCTCTTCTGCTCCACTTACTCATCTTTCTCTCCCTCCCCCAAACCCTCGGCAGCCATTGATCATTTTTCTAATTGTGGGAAAATACACATAAAAGACAACTTACCGTCCTAGCCATTTTTAGCTATATCGTTCAGTAGTAGTAAGTTTGTTCATGTTGTTGTACAGTCAGTCTCCAGAACTGTTTTCATCTTGCAGAACTGAGGCTGCACCCATTAAACAACACCTCCCCATTTCTTTGTCCTCCCAGACCCTGGCACCTACCACTGTACATTCAGTCTTTATTCATTTGACTCCTCTAGGTCCTTCGCAGAAGTGGAACCATACTGTATTGTCCTTTTATGACCTGTTTATTTCCCTTAGCAGAATGTCCTCAAGCCATCCGTGTGGTAGTGTGTGTCAGAATGTCCTTCCTCACCAAGACACAAAATATGCCATTGCATCTCCACATCATATGTGTGTGTGTGTGTATATATATATCTCCACTCATCCATCAGTGGGCACTTGGGTTGCCTCCAACTTTCAGTTATTATAAATAATGCTACGATGAACTTAGGTTTACAGACAATTCTTCAAGATCCTGCTTTCAGTTTTTTTTTGTGTGTGTGTATATTCAGAAGTGGGATTCCTGGATCATATGGTAATTCTACTTTTAATTTTTTGAAGAACACTATACCATTTCCCATGGAATTACCCATAAGGCTGACAGATTTGAGGGCTATTATCCATGCTCATTTTTTGATGCCAGATGCGTTGACACATGGGCCTCATGATCCGGCAGTTTCAACTGTACTTTAAGTGATGCATCAAATAGGATGCTCTGTAGTGCGTCTAAGACTGAAGTAGTAATCGCAGCCTAAACTAAGGTTTTCGAGTTAAAAACTATGCTTCCTGTATATTTGCCTTCCTTCGGCCTACCAGACTCTGGTGGAGGTGGAATGCTTAACCATGGAGCCCTGAGAGACGATGCTTGCTGCACCGCCCAGCATGAGTTCGGTGTTAACTGATTTAAAAAATCATGAAGTTGGTTGTATACAATAGCATTCATCCATAAATGGAAAGGATTTGGTTGGGATCAGGCCTGTGCGAATCTGGAAATCATGAATAAATGACACTAGCAGTCCTTAATCTCCCTATTGCACTACTCTTCCTCAACCTCCACATGCAGACCCTTAAGGAGTGTTAAAGGTGGGCTTTCTATTAATTTAATACTAGCTGAAAGTGAGCATACAGCATCCAGTCTGCTCCGATGATGATGTCTGTGAACAAATTACCTCAAAACATAGTAGCTTAAAATAACCACTTCTGGGAACCTGCCTGGCTCAGTTGGTTAAGTGGCCAACTCTTGGTTTCAGCTGGGGTCATGATCTTGGGGGTCTTGGGATTGAGTCCTGTTGGGGCTCTGCACTCAGCAGGGAGTCTGTTTGGGATTTTCTCTCCCTCTCTCTCTGCCCCTCCCCGCCTTTTGCCTCTCCCCCCATTCACACACACTCTCAAATAAATAAATAAATAAATAAATAAATCTTACCAAAAAAATAAATAAAACAATCACTTCTGTTACTATTACCTGCCATAATTCCAGCAGTGGACAGAGCTCAGCTAGGTGGTTGCCAGTCAGTCTCCCCACTGTTTTAGTCAGAGTCTGACTAGGGCTGGGGTCCCGGCCAGACTTGGTCAGCCATGTGCCTAGTGGTTGGGACTGGCTGTTGCCTCAAAATCAGCAGACTAAAACATATTGCATCCCCCACTTATCACATTATGTGGTTGCTTCTCATCGTTTCTCCTGCATGGGCTTTTCATAGGACGCCTCAGGTCTCCAAAGGGCATGTCTGAGAAAGGCAGTTAGAAATTGTCTTCTTTTGGTCGTCTAGCCCCAGATAGCACAGAACATCATTCTTACCATTTTCTCTCGGTCAGACAATACTCAAGCCCCCACCCAGTTTTAAAAGAAGGAAACAGGCCTGGAGGAGGTTATGCTAAGTGAAATAAGTCAAGCAGAGAAAGACAATTATCATATGGCTTCACTCATTTATGGAACATAAGAAATAGGAAGATCGGTAGGAGAAGGAAGAGAAGAATGAAGGGGGAGTAAACAGAAGGGGGAATGAACCATGAGAGACTATGGACTCTGGGAAACAAACGGAGGGCTTCAGAGGGGAGGGGTTGGGGCATTGGGATAAGCCGGTGATGGGTATTAAGGAGGGCACGTATTGCATGGTGTACTGGGTGTTATATGCAAATAATGAATCATGGAACATTGCATCAAAAACTGGGGATGTACTGTATGGTGACTAATATAACAAAAAAAAATTATAAAAAAAAAAGAAGGAAACAGATACCTCACCTCTTGATGAAAATGGTGTAAGTGCCATTGTAGGAAAATTGAAGAACATGAAGAAATATATATACACACGCACACACAGAGTCAATGCCCGCTATTTGCAATAGTTATGTCCTATACAGTTGCCTTGGACACTGGATTAGCAAATACTGAACCATTGCTCCTAGGAAAAATAGAATCAGTTTCTCGAAAGCCTCTGGTCACATATTTTCATCAATTAATACATTTTTATAAAAGAAAAAATAATTAATACATAACCTTGCTTTATGCACATTTATGTTTAAGGACACCTTATTTAACAAATACTGTTGATTCACTAAAATTGAATTCATGGCCAACAGCACTATAACTCATGCCTGAATGAAGCTTATCTAAAAAGTATTTTTCCCTGTAAGGTACATAATAGGAAAACACTAGATAGCAGTTCAGCATTATGCTTGGGGCACATTTAAAACAACAAAATTACCAAGAAAAACACAAAAAAGGGTGAAAAACATGACACTCCACAGACCACAAAAACAGAAATTTGTTTACAGTATGAGAGCTAAAACAAGAAAGCATGGCATGCCTTGCCCGATTTTATCCAGGAAGGTGCACGCTGCATGATTCATGTTTTTTTGCCACCCTGTCTGACTTTATCTGGGAAGGTGCCTGCTGGGTAATTCAAATTTTTTGCCACTCTACGCATACCTATGAATAACCACAAAAACACTGGGACTATTCATTTCGGAGTTACAAATACCTTAGATTAATTGGCTAATATAGAATCCTACAATAATAAGGGTTAACTCCAGATGAGTGTATATCTCCGTGTTTGGAAAATATAATCTGTTGCCCATCACACTCAGGGGTAGCCCAGAAAACCGTGGTGAGTAAAGTCTTCTCAGTGAGTGTCAGAACTGCTAGCAGTGTGTCAGGTTGTCTACTCTGAATGTTATGAAAGATGGAATTTAGAAAGAACAAGATTAGAACATTAATGGTAAGGCGGTAGGATGCAAAGCTACATTTATGCACCTTTCAGAATAGATGTGGGGGTCGTTATATTCCTGCTCGTGTGCAAGCTCAGCTCAACTGCAGAGATGAATCAGGCGCAAATGCTGGCACGTTCTGCAAATGCCAGTCCGTCTTTTACATCAGGTACTCAGGTACCTGCTATATGGACCTGAAGGTGAGTGATCACCGAGACAGGGAAACGCTGTACAGGGATGCTACAACTTGGCAACTAAGGAGAGCCCAAATTGCCAGGAGCAGAGGCTAAACCTGAGGCCCTGATTGGCCACCGTGAGTGGACTAACAAGCCACCTGGGCACAAGTTGGTTATACCGGTCCCCTTCTATTACAGAATAGGAATAGATATGTATTCTGGATATGGATTTGCCTTTCCTGCCCTCAAATCTTTTGCCATCTTCACTACTAAAGGAACGTCATTCACATTGATGTTCTTCCACTCAAGGTTGCTCCTTAGTAGGGAAATAATTTTATAGCAAACAATATTTGACAGTGAACTTACGTCCATAGGATCCACTGGTCTTATCATGTCTTGCATGATGTAGAAGCAGCTGGCTTGCTGAGAAACTGGAATGATCCATCAGCACCTAAGATAAAATCATCAGTGAAGCTGGGCTACTGTCTTCCAGGATGTGGAATAGGCCAACAGATGTTGCCATTTTCCTTTTGGTCAAAATACATGGACCCAGGAGCGAGGCTCTGTATGAAGGGTCTTTCACTAGTATATATATTAACTGCCTTCTACAGTTTTAATATCCCTTCTTTACAACCTTGAGTTTGACGAGTTGCAAGTAACTTATATGAAAGCTGATAATTTCCCCTGGCCACTTGTATTCTTGTGTTACTGAGAAAAAAAAATGGATTAATATATTAGCAGCATAATTGACTCTGATCGCCAAAGGAATATTAGTTGTAATCTAGAATCTAGGGGATTTTAGGGTTTTTCCTTAATACTTATATTCAATAACAACTTACTAATGAAGTCTATGACCAATAGAGATGGGACAAACAAGGACTCAAATCCTGTGATGTTATATTTATAAAATGAAAATAATCAAAGTGTAATTATCTCATGGAGGGGTGATGATTAAAATAAGTTGATGGATGCAAGATCTTTATAACAGCACTAGAGTGTATCATATACCTATTTTTTGGTAATTTTACTATTATTTTTGTCTCATATCAATTGAATGGCTAAGGTACCAAGTTAAGTAAAATCCAGTTAAAGAAAAAAACAATAATAAAAATTACATATTTCTACCAATTTTTCTCTCCCAATTCTCCATCCACTTATTTTTCTCACAATGTCCACTACCCTCCCGAATATAGTCCAGTTCATCTTCAAGTGCTTTCCCTTTTTCTTTCCTCTCTTTCGTAGATTCAAAATAGGTATTATCTTTACACATACTGGCACGTCTTGCTGGTTGATGGACTCTATGCCCTTCCCCCTCCCCACGTACATCCCTTAGGGTCTGCTCTGCTCTTTACTCACACCACTTGGAACTGGAACACTTAACCCTGCTCCCTGGTTTCTGGTGTATTTACCATTGTCATTTACCATTGTGGTAAGTATTCCTCACCCCAAATCATCCATTTTTAAGTTTTTCCTTCAATAGAGGACACTCTCTGAGGACAGGAGGAGAGAGAGAGAGAGAGAGTGTGTGTTATAGGTGTATATATATTCTGGTAGGTTTTTCCTAATAGGTTTTCAAAAACTTGAATGAATCAGTGAATTAGTTAATACATGAAAGAATGCACCAGTGTTCAGCTTGATCATATTCTCCAGCAATTTATCTGAAAAACTGAATATATTAGGAAGTTGGATAAGGTGGATCAGCTGTGAGGGAAAGTACTTCTCCATGTTTCTACATAATTGGCTTACTAGTCTGCCTCCCGTCTCACTTGCCTGTTCTATTGTATGCTTCCCCATCTGTTACCGGGGACTACTGCTACCTCACCCTATCTGTTCTTGTCCCATGTTTGCCTACTCATATCACTTACTAATATCCACTCATTCCTTTGGTAACTTTTATAAACAGCAGTTGCTCCTGGCTAGTAATTTTAAGTTCTTCTCTATTTTAGGAAGTTCTGTATTCTTTTAATTAAGAAAGCGGTTTTGATGTTCTTTGGCCTTTGTAGATACTTTAAAAATGGTGGTACAGTGAGTTCAATGACCCTGATGTGAAGAAGAATGCTCTTAGTTTTTATTTACCCAAAATAAATAAGGATAAAAAAGCCTAGAAGAAATGAATCAATTTGTGCAGGAAAATGCACATTTGTAATGTTTCCATAGTCATAGCCCAAATTTCAGTGAATTAAGGCCAGGGCTTTGATCTTAGACTATTGGTTGGGCTGGAGCAGCAGTTCTATCTAAATGTTCTTTAGAACATGCTGGAGAATATGATCAAGCTGAACACTGGTGCATTCTTTCATGTATTAACTAATTCACTGATTCATTCAAGTTTTTGAAAACCTATTACGAAAAAACCTACCAGAATATATATACACCTATAACACACACACTCTCTCTCTCTCTTCCTGTCCTCAGAGAGCGTCCTCTATTGAAGGAAAAACTTAAAAATGGATGATTTGGGGTGAGGAATACTTACCACAATGGTAAATGACAATGGTAAATACACCAGAAACCAGGGAGCATTAATACTGGAAAGGATTAATTTAGCTGTAATTCAGGCCTTAGCTAAGATTTTGAGAAATAGCAACTTTGTTCTCTAGTTTGAATTAAAACTGTTTTTAAAAAAATTATCAGATGTCATATTCTCCAAAGCCTCCATTGTCTTTTAGATTACCCTGTTTCATATAATCTCTCCATCATCCTGGGCAATGTCACTTGGGCACATACCCTTTGTCCTCTTTCCTCATTTGCACAAACAGATGGAGATCAATTATTTAATATGTTGTGCTCCCCCCTTTACTCTCCAGTCCTAAATCCCAATCATCATTCTTAAGAGAACTGTCTTTTTTTGTTTCATGTTGTTTATCATGAACAAGAAGAAAATGATTGCCTTTGTTCAGAGAAACAGGTTACAGATAAGTTATTATAATTCAGAAAAATATCCAATTGTTTTGTTGAATGGCTTTGTGTTTGTTTCTGTGACTTTACAATGTAGTAGCCAAGGTTTCTAATTAGCAAGTTGTTTTGTTGCTTTTAAATGTTTCTAATGTGTCTCTTATTTTCTTATTTACTTTATGGTCTAATAACCTTGCCTTATGTCTCTTGCTGTCTTCTTCTTCTTTTTTTTGACAATTAGGACACCAGTTATGAAACAAGTACATCATTTCCATTACAGTGGTTGGAAAGAAATGTACCCGTCCAAAGTAAATTACTAGTTTTCATGATCCATCATTCCCATGCCCTATCTCTGACACACACACACACACACACACACACACACACAGTCATTAGATTAGTATCATTCTAAGAAAGTGAACATTTCTGTGAATCATGAATTATGGTTGTTTTTCTTTTCCTTTGAAAGATTATTTAGGGGAAGTATTTTGTTTACATTTAGACTCCTGCATAGATAAGAAGAAATAATCTATTGAAATCTGTTTAGAAGTGTCTAGAGCAAATAGGCTTTAAAGATTCTGTGAATTTTAACCTTACAAGTAGGCAAGCCCTTTTGTCAAGCTTCTCTTTAGACAAGACTGGGAAACAGAGTTTGTTGCTTTGTTTTGTTTTTTTAATTGTTAGCAAACCTCTCAGATTCATATTACTTAGCCCCGAATTATCTGTTGAACTCCAAATTAACAAATCTAACATCATGGTAGACACTTCATTTTATATTGCAGATATTTATAAAATCAGTATATCCAAAACCAGAGTCATTGTGTCCTTTTTAACCATCCCTATCATACAACTCCCCAAAATATTAAATTTACTATTATCTTAGACTTAAAATCTAACCAGGTTAGAGGAGAACTTCCTCAACTTGATAAGAATACCTACAAAAATCCTACAGTATCAAACTTAATAGTAAGAAACTTGAAGCTTTCCCACAAAAATCCTACAGTATCACACTTAATAGTAAGAAACTTGAAGCTTTCCCACTACTGTCAGGAACAAGACAGGGGTGCCCCTCTCACCACTCCTTTTCAACGTGGTGGAAAATCTGACTTAATGGAATACGACAAGAAAAGGAAAGAAGAAATAAAACTGACTTTGGTCATAGATGTTATTATCATGTATGTAGATAATCCAAAACACTAAAAACAAACCAACCCAGAAACAATAAGGATTATGGTGGGATTGTATGATACAAAGTTAATATACAAAATTCAATTACTTCCTTATATACTAGTAATGAACAAGTGGAATTTGAAATTGAAAATTAAAAACACAACCCCATTTATATTAGCACCCCACAAAATGAAATGTTTATGTGTAAATCTAACAAAGTCTATATAAGATCTATATGAGGAAAACTACAAAACCCTGATGAACAGAAGCAAATAAGAACTAAATAAATAGACATTCCATGTTCATAGATAGGAAGACTTAATATTCAAAATGTCATTTCTTCCCAAATTCATCTATAGATGCAATGTGATGTTAATCAAAATCTCCCAGCAAGTCGCTTTGTGGATATCAACAGATTAATTCTAAAATTTATATGGAGAGGCTAAAGACCCAGAATAGCCAACACAATATTGAAGGAGAAGAAAGAAGGTGGAAGACTGACACTACCAGACATCAAGATTTACTGGAAATCTACAGCAATCAAGACAGTGAGGTATAGGTGAAAGGATAGACACATAGATCAGTGTAACTGAATGGACAGCCCAGAAGTAGACCCACATGAATATAGTCAACTAATCACTGACAAAAGAGCCAAAAGAATCCCATAGAGCAAAGATAGTATTTTCAGTAAATGGTGTTGGGAAAACTGGATATACACGTACAACTAACTTATCTGTTCTAAGGCTCTGAGGATTTCCATTACCATCAAGATTAACTTCCAAAGTCCAAACTCCCAGGTAGGACACCATATCAAAGATTTTACACCGTCTGCCCCTGCTGTTGTATAACCTGTCTTTGACGCATCCAGACTTGAGTTTTCTCTATCTGTTCGTGCTAATCTCTCCCCTCTCCTGACATTCCGTTCTATAACATCTCTGCCTGGTTTCATGTTCACTCACCTCTAACAATCAAAGCACATGTGGAATTGTGCTAGATTTTCCCAGAAGTAAGCATAATCTTGAATAATAATGGTCAGACAAAATAATAATGGTCTTATTGTGGCACACAATAAGACTTTACAATTGTTGGTAACACTTTTAAAGTGATTACAGGAATCAAGTTATCAATATTTAAAATGTAATTACTGAATTTCCTTAGTCTAACTGGTGTTGCTGTTGTTGTTGTTGTTGTTATTGTTGTTGAGTCTTTAGGGTTTTCTACATCTATGATTATGTCATGTGTAAACAGAGACCTTCCAGGACTGTGTTGAATAGAAGTGGTGAGAGTGAGCATGTTTGCCTTATACCAGATCTTAGAGTTTTCTGTTTTTCCCCATTAATTATAACATTAGCTGTGGGCTTTTAATGAATGACCTTAATTATGCTGAGGTAAGTTCCTGGTATACTTATTTTATCGAAAGTTTTTATCATGTTTGGATGCTGAACTTTCTCAAATGCTTTTTCTGCTTCTTTTGAGGTGATCATGTGGTTTTTCATCTTTCAATTCGCTAATGTGCTATCACACTGATTTATGTGTGTACGTTGAGCTATATGTGCGTCCTGGGGATAAATCTCACTTACCTGATACATATAATTATTTTATGTGCTATCGAATTTGGTTCTAGTCTTTTATTGTAGATTTTTGCATCTATATTAGCTAGAGATATTGGCTTATAGTATTCTTTTCTTGTGATATCTTTGTGTGGCTTTGATATCAGGGTGTTGTTAGCCTTATAAAGTGATTTTGGAAGTATTCCCTTTTTGATTTTTTGGAAGAATATAAAGTGTATTTAGTATTAATTCTTCTTTAATGATTGGTAAAATTCACTTGTGAAGCCGTCTGGTTTAAGCTTTTCTTGGTTAAGAGGTTTTTTATTATTAATTCATCTCTTTATGTGTTATTGGTCTACTCAAACTTTCTATTTCTCCTTGATTCATCCTTGGTAAGATGTATGCTTCTAAGAACTTATCCAGTTTGTTGACATATAGTTGTTTATAATAGTCTCTTATGATCCTTTTATTTCTGAGTTATTTCTTGTAATGCCTTCACTTTCATTTCTGATTTTATTTATTTGACTATCATCTCTTTTTTCTTTGTTAGTCTAGCTAAAGGTTTGTCAATGTTGCTTATATTTTCAAAAAAACTATTAGTTTTGTGTTTTTTTCTGTTGTTTTTCTATCCTCTACTTCATTTGTTTCTGTTGTGATCTTTTGGTGGCATTTCTATACAGTAAAAATGAATTATCTAAAAAGGAAATTAAGAAAACAATCCCATTTACAAAAGAATGAGATACTTACAAAAAAAAAAAAAAAAAAAAAACCACCAAAAACCAAAAAACTTAACCAGAGGGTTAGAGGACTTATGCAGTAAAAACTGTAAAACATTGATGAAGGAAATTAAAGAAGTCATAGATAATGGGAAAACATCCTATGATCATGGATTAGAATAATTAATATTAAAATGTCTCTACTACCGAAATGATCTGCAGATTCAATGCAGTCTCTATCAAAATCCCAATGGCATTCTTTACAGAGATAGAAAAAGCAATCCTAAGAGTATATGGACAACAAAAGACCACAAATAGCCAAAACAATCTTGAGTAGGAAGAATAAACCTAGAGGTAATACTCTTTCTTATTTCAGAATATATTACAAAGCTATAATAATCAAAATGGCATAGTACTGGCATAGAAACAGACACATACCAATTAAACATAATGGACATTCTCGAAATAAATCCACACATTTACAGAACTGATCTTCACCAAGGGTTCCAAGAACACAACATGAAAAAATATTTTTTTTGTTTTTTGTTTTTTTTGCTTTTTTCCCCCAATAAATAGTATTGAGGGATGTGGATAGTCATTTGCAGAATAATTACATTGGGCCCTTATATGACACCATACTATAAAAATCAATTAAAAATTGATTCAATATTTAAATGTAAGACTTGAAATACTTAAATGTAAAACTACTAGAAAAACATACGGAAAAAGATTTTTTTTTTTTGAAATTGATCTTTATTTTTTGTCATGACAATAAAAGCACAGGCAATAAAAGCAAAACTAGACAAGTGGGATTGCATCAAACTAAAAAGCTTATGCATAACAAAGGACATACCAACAGAGTAAGAAAGCATCCTACATGATGGAAGGAAATATTGGCACACCATATACCTGATAAGGAGTAATATCCAAAATATATCAGGAACTCGTACAGCTTAATCATAAAAGAAACAACCAATTTAAAAAAAAATGGGCAAAAGGCCTAAATAGACATTTTTTCAAAAGAAGACATACAAATGGCCAACAAGTACATAAAAGGGCTCAACATCACTAATCATCAAGGAAATGCAGATGAAAACAACAATTATCTGTCACATCACACTTTTAGAATGTCTATTTTCAAAAAGAAAAGTGATAAAAGTATTAGTGAGGATGTAGAGAAAGGGAACTTGTACACAGTTGGCGGGAGTATAAATTGGTAGAGCCATTACAGAAAACAGTATGGAGGTTCCTCAAAAACTTAAAATTAGAATTGCTACATGATCCAGCAATCCCACTTCTGGGTGTATATATCTAAAGGAAATTAAATATGCATCTCATACTCTTGTGTTAATTGTAGAATTATTCAAAGTAGCAAGATATGGGAAATATATATATAGTTGTAGTTATATATTCATCCTTAAAAAAAAAAAAAGGAAATCTTGCCATTTGCAACAATGTGGATGGAACTAGAGAGTATAATGCCAAGTGAAATAAGTCAGAGAAAGACAAATACCATATGATCTCACTCATATGTGGAATTTAAGAAACAAAATAAATGAGCAACGGAAAAAGAGAGAAAGAGAGAGAAACCAAAAAGCAGACTCTTAACTGTAGAGAGCAAATTCTTGGTTATCAGAGGGTAGGTGGGGGTGGGTAGGTGGGCTGGTGGGGATTAAAGGGTACATTTATCATGATGGGGAAAAAAAGGAAAGAAAAGAAAAAAGAGAAAAAAGTTACTTAACCACACTCAAAAGAAAATAAACGAAAATAATATATTTGCTTAAAAAAAAAAAAAAAGGAAACCTTGTCATTTGCATAAACATGGATGAACCCAGAGGACATTATGGTAGGAGAAATTTTCCAGACACAGCAAGACAAATACTGCATGATCTCACTCATATGTGAAATTTAAAATACTCAAACTTTAGAAGCAAAGAGTAGAATGCTAGCTGCCAGGGGTAGCAGGGAGGGGAGGGAGAAGGAAATGAGATGTTGGTCAAAGGGTACAAAGTTTTAGTTATGCAAGATAAATGAGTTCTAGAGATCTAATTTATAGCATTGTGGTAATAGTTAACATTATTGTATTTTATACTTGAAATTTGTTTAAGAGGATAGATCTTAATTTGAATCTGCTCAACTCACACATACAAATGGTAACTATGTAGAGGTGTTGATGTGTTATTTACCCTGATTGTGGTGCCCTTTTCACAATGTATACATATATCAAAACATCAAGTTGTACACTTTAAATATATACAATTTTTATATGTCAAAAGTATCTCAATAAAGTTGTTAAAAATGTAATTACTACCAAATAAAAAATGTCCCTTAGTATTTATAATTCCCTCATACCCTGTTATACACACATATTATTTGGTACTTAACTTCATAGTATTGCTTGGTCTTTGAACAGACCCTTTACTGCCTTGGTAATACTGCCTTTTATAAACACAAATCATGGGTGGGGGGATGGGCTAAATGAGTGGTGGGTATTAAGGAGGGCATTTGTGATGAGCACTGGGTGTTTTATGTAAGTGATGCATCACTGAATTCTACTTCTGAAACGAATATTACACTATATGTTAACTAACTAGAATTTAAATAAAAACGTGAAACAAACAAAAATAAATAAATACAAATCACTCCTTGGTTCTGGTTAGACGTTACACTAGATCTCTTACCTCTAACAGCAAGTTGTCACCTTGTCTACATGACAGTTAAAAACAAACTAACCTCCATAAGTCATCTGATTTTTTTCAGCACAACACTGAAATTGCCCACTTTTAGACAAGAGAAAATTCAGTTATACATTTTATTAAGTTTTGTGATATATTTGAGAAAAATTAAATTTGATGTTTCCCCTAGAACATAGGTGGAAACCACTGCTTTAAGAAACATAGATACTCAACAATTTATTAGTTATTTTTCTGTGAGTCTTATTTTTTTAATTCACATTCTAAGCTCCTTGAGGATGTGAATAAGCTTAGAAGCTGGAGTATATCTTTTTGGTAATCAGACTTAATAAAACTAAGTTGCAAATCTCTAGCACATGAGTATCCTCAATTACAAGGAAAGACAGCGAGAATCAAGTCCCACATTGGCAGTTTGATCTCAATATATTCTGTTCACAGGAGAAGTCCTATATTTCTTTACCTATAAAATGAAGTAAGTAGACTCAATTAGATGGGTTCTTCCAGCAGGTCCAGAGTGAATTGAGGAAGAACCATTTTAAGGTGTGGCTTAGCTAACTGGGGTCAGTACTAGCTAAGGGAGAGAGGTGGCAGGCATCTTCATCGATATTCCTTCAGAGACTGAAAGAAAGAAGTGGCAAAGTTACAGTCAAAGAGGTCCACTGCACGATGGGTTGACATATTAGGACTGAGTAGAGGGAATATATTCAATGTATAGCTTATGGCTAGTAACTAGAACACCATATTTAAGGATGTTTAGCAGCCTAATTGTGGCATCAGGTGTGCGGCCTTATAAAAGACAAAAATAGGCAGTTTTCAAACTTCTAGATAAGATTTAAAGCTCTATTTATAAATGTCTTTTGAAAAATCAGATATACAGAGTTTATAAAAATAAAGAACAGCCCCAGGTATGAGCCTCTTGTTAATAGTTTGCATAAATCACATCCATCTCATAAAATCATAACATTGTTGTTGCGATGCTAATATAGAAATTCTTTAATGTCTGCTCCAGTTAATTTCCATATGTAATTGGCAGCTCATTATAAATGATGAAAGCATGATTATGAAAACAAATCTAAAAGAAAGGACAAAGTCTCCACTGGTAAATTATTGCTAAGTGTATATTTTCTTTCATATTGTGGACTTATTATTATGGACATAAATTAGATTTGTTTCCTACAAGATCCCCACTCTAAGAAATCAGAAAATGAGATGCAAACACATACAAGAAAAATGATAAGCAGTGTATTCATGGTCAAGTAGAAAGTCAAAGCCTCAATTTCAATTTACACTATGTCAAGTCATCTCGGATATAGTAATTCTGTTATATTTATCCAGAAAACCAGAATTCCAGTTCAACAATAAATTGTGTTGAATTTTACTATCAGGATTAAAAATGTCTACTAAGTCTAAAGGTCTACTGACTTCCCCATGAAGCTTTCTAAGATATTTCTGGTAACTTAAAAATCTGTACTATTCATTGGATCAATATATTTACTTCTGCATTCATTCATTTAATTTACATTTGTTAAATGCCTATGCCTCAAAATCCTATAACAAGCAAAAATAAGATTTAATAACTTCAGAATTGCTTCACCAATACATAAATACCTCCTCAAATGAAAAAGAATACTAAACACCAGATTGAAAAATGGGCAATATAGGAGCAGATAGTTCACAGAAGAATCAATTCATTTACTATTGAACATAAAGAACTGTTTTGTTGAATATTAAGAAAATGTAAATTAAAACTACATAGAGAGAGAGGCTTCATATCTGGTAATGTGGAGTATCTTCTAGTGGATTAATTATCAGGCAGATAACTATACACTCTCAAAACATAAAATAACAACTAACCAAAGGCGCTGAGGAGTGACCAAAACAAGCAGAATCAAGAGGAAGACCTAAACTTGGAAAGAAGGACAATTATTTTTAAAGAACTTTTGGACTGAAGGTAGTGTCTACTGGGTACATGAGGGATAGTTAGAACTTAGAGAGAAATTTAAAGTCTTCCTTTTTAAAAAAGTCCAAGTGCAGAGTTCTAGGCAACCACAACAGCTAGAAATGAGACAGCTAGAGATATGCTGTGAATTCTGAACAATCTCTGCCCAAATCTTTGGCTGACTCTCACAGCTACTCATGTGTTCAGCAGATTCTAAGCATCCCAGCTAAGGTTAAAATAAATATTTCAGTTACCACTCATTATAGTAGTGAAGACATTGAGATTTCAGTTCAACCAAGTTAACTGTCTGCTAAGGAAGGAAACAAAACAAAACAAAAATAATGCTGTTGAAAGGAACACAATAAAATCTAAAATATATCATTCATGAAGTCCAGGACACAATTTTAAATTATCTAAATTATTAGGTATATTAGGGAAAAAAATGACCCCTATGTACGTGACAAGACGAGAAATAAATATGAACGCAGAAATGACTCAGATGAGGGAATTAGTAGATGATTTTAAAACAGCTATTATGACTCTTCTCAAAATAGGATCATAGTGAATTAACAAGTAATAAATATTAACAGAAAAATGAAAACTATAAAAAAAGCTTAAATGGAATTTCTAAAAATAAGAAGTACTGTATCTGAAAATTTTATAGAAAGGAAAAAAAGCATACACTGTTTGCATGAGGTTATCAACAGATGGAAAATGAAAGAAGAAAGAATCTGCAAACTTGAAGATAGATCAGCAGAAATGATCCAATCAGAGGAACTGAGAACAAATGTAATATTTTTTTTATAAAATTGAATGATTTTTTATTATATTATCTTAGTCACCATACAGTATATCCCCGGTTTCTGATATAAAGTTTGATGATTCATTAAATGTAATATTTTTAAAAGTCTCAGTGATGTGTGGAACAGTATCCAAAGTCTAACAGACATGTAATTGGAGTCCCAGAAAGAAAGGAGGTAAGAATGGGTAAAAACATTTTTTTCCTTTTTGAAGAACTAATGTTCCCAAATTTCCCCAATTTAGTAAAGAATATAATTTAAATATTCAAAAAGTTTAATGAAGACTAAGGAAGTTAAATTCAAAGCCAAGAATACCATAGTCATATTGTGAAAGATGAGAGTTAAATTTTACAAGGATTGAGAGAAGGGTAAACCTTTCCATAGAGAGCAGTGGTATGAATGGTTACAACTTCTCATCAGGAAGCAAGCAGGAGAGATTGAAACCACAGTCTAAAATGGCGCAAGGAAAAATCTCTCAATTAAAAAAAAAAGTCAATATTCTTTAATAATAAAGGCAAAATAAAGACATAACCAACAAATGAAAAACAGGGCATTAGCCACCACTAAAGAAAGTTTTTCAGCCTGAAGAAAATGATACCAAAGGGGATCCCAAATTGTCAGAAGAAATCAGAGTCCTGGAAAAGGTAAATAGGTGGTGGGTCAACATAAAAGGTTTTTCTATCAAACTTTTCAAAATACAAAGTTGAAACCAAAGGAATAACATTGTTTTGTGGATTTATGTTGTATGTCAGTGTAATTTATATGAGAAGTTTAGTATAAAGGAGAGGGAGGGTAGTAAATCCACCTTTTTATTGCATGGCTCTTAGATTTTACCTGTAATGTTTAAATATTCTAAAACAATACTGAAACAACTGAAAGTAAGTTTTTAAAGGAGAATATAGAAGCCCCCCAAATATTTGGCAATTTAACATGTTCGTAAGTATATCATAGATCAAAGAAGAGATCACGACAGAAATTTTAAAATATTTTAAATTCAGTGATACTAAAATTAAAATATCAAAACTTGTAGAACGTAAATAAATCAGTGCTCAGTGGAAAAAATATAGGTTTTATGGCAATATTATGAAAAACAAACTGTATAAAAGTTAACCCTAGGATTCCTCTCTAAGAGTCTACATAAATATAAGCAAAGGAAATACAAAGTAAGTGTTAACAGAGGAATTAATGAAGATAGAAGCAGAAAGAAGTGATGTAGGACTTAAATAATGAAGATATTTAAGAACGCCAAATTTCACAAATTGATTTTTTTGTTTAAAACCATCTCACACAAAAACCCTAGGTCCACGGCTTTGTTGGTGATTGCTTTTAAATACTAAAATTTAAAAAATCTTATACAAACTCTTTTGGAAAATAATAGAGAAGAGAATGCTTTTCATCTTGTTTTTTGAGGCAAGCGTAAGCCTTAACACCAAAACTTGACAAAGAAACTACACACACACATACACACAGTTATAAACCATATCCTCTGTGAATATATACGCAAAAATTCCTAACAACTTATTCACAAATCAAATCTTGCTATGTGTACTTATCACTGAAGATAAAATAGACTCTTCTTATTCAGAAAATTGACCATTAAAGAGAAAATATTAAACATTTATCACACTTTTCTTTGATAAATGCAAATTTTAGTGAAATAACTCTTGTTGATGAGGGTTGGTTCTTTATACAACAATTACTGGTAATAAAAACAGAAGGAATTATAAACTGAGAAAAATCACCTTATTGCCATTTTGCCTTCCAGGCAACAGATATCAATGGATGAAACCATTAAAGAAAATATTTATTAAAAATAAAAATACCTGTCTTCTCAATGGAGACATCTTTCAGTCTCCTTCTGAGATTCTGAGACCACTAATGAATTATAACTTAACTAAAAATGGGATAGCAAAAGATTTTATAACTGCTGATGCACAGGACATGAAGTATTCTTGCTAAAAAAGTTAAACTTGAATCAAATTAGCAATTTAGTACTAATTTCTTTTTTTTACAAGAAAAACAGAGGACAGGGAGCTAAGTTAAATATCACTTTGAAATAGCAAACATACCGGGGTGCCTGGGTGGCTCCGTTGGTTAAGCATCTTCCTTTGGCTCAGGTCATGATCCCAGGGTCCTGGGATAGAGCCCTGCATTGGGCTCCCTGCTCAGAAGAAAGCCTGCTTCTCCCTCTCCCTCTGCCTGCTGCTCTCGATGCTGTGCTCTCTCCCTCTCTGTCAAATAAATAAATAAAACCTTTAAAAAAAAATAGCAAACATACCAATATAGAATAAGGAAGAGTCCATTAGATAAGATCTAGGTTTTTCAAAAAGCAACCCAGTGATTAAAAACAGATACATATATTAAAAATTGGGGGACGTCTGGGTGGCTCAGTCGTTAAGTGTCTGCCTTCGGCTCAGGGCATGATCCCAGGGTCCTGGGATTGAGCCCCACATCAGGCTCCTCTGCTGGGAGCCTGCTTCTTCCTCTCCCACTCCCCCTGCTTGTGTTCCCTCTCTCGCTGGCTGTCTCTCTCTGTCAAATAAATAAATAAAATAAAATAAAAATTGGGAGAGGAGTTTATATTAAAAAAAGTGTTAACATAAATACTTATTTTTAAAAATGCAATAAGTAGAAACTGTTTGGATCCTAAATGGGGTGAAAAGAAAGCACATTTTAGACTATTGGGAAAATTTGAATATGGCCTGAATATTAGAAAAGAGCAAATAATCATTGTAAATTTCTTAGGTGTTATGTAAGAAAATGTTCAGAAACCTTAGAGATTTGTGATAACACATGAGATTTGTGATAACACAAATCACATGATATCTGGTTCTTTTCCCTTATAATACAACATGTAAAATGAAGAAATAAAATAAGATAGTAGATTAAGGAGCAAATATACTAAAATGTTGATCATTTCTAGATCCAGCTGATAGTTACATAGAGATGCATTAATGTACTCCTCCCTACTTTTATGAATACTTAAAACTACTCACAATTAAGAAATACATCTACACACACACAAACACACTCACTTCTGAAATTTAGACTCCTCTGTGTGCATATCAAATCAAAATTAATTTGACATTGATTTTCACATATTGAAAAGCTTGTCCATTTAAGTTTTCTCTAATACCAACAATTAGGCAAAATTTGTTAAATGTTTTAAAAATTCCTCAAACTGCATATTTTATATTTTTTCATTAAATTGAGAAAATATTTTTATGCAAGACATTTTATTAATTTTAAACTGGAAGATGAATGTAATTAGAAAGAAAATGACTCCTCCAAGGTTTGTTTTTGTTCTGACCCTGCCCGTATTAGCAAGAGGACTTGGAAAATTGTCCATTTCAATCTGCTAAATGGGTTATTCATTATTTGCTTAATAATTCACAGAGCTTCTAACATGAAACAGATGGCAATGTAATGAAAATGCTTTCCTAGACCACCAGTGAAACCATACAAGTCATTGTGCCTCCAGCCTCATTTGAAGGCCCTTCACTCCAGGCCTGTGAAATTTAATTGTACCATCTTTTGTATTTCACTGACACTGCTCTCTACCCACCCCTACTCATGTGCACCTTCATGTTCATAGGTCTTTAGAAGAAAGCTCACAACTTCTGATACCACACATATTCGCCATCTTCTTTTTACCCTTGCCCAGAGATGTGGGTAAGGTAAAGGTGGAGGGGCAAAAAACCAACCAATCAACCAACCAACCAAATAAAAAACCTCTCTTAAATTCCACCTGTGAGTGAAATCATATGGTATCTATCTCTCTCTGATTTATTTCACTTCACATAATGTTCTCTGGTTCCACCCATGTCATTGCAAATGGCAGGATTCCATTCTTTGTTGTGACTGAGTAATATTCCATAAGAAAGAGAGGGAAACAAATCAGAAAACAGACTCTTCTTTACAGAGAACAAACAGATGGTTACCAGCGAGGAGGTGGGTGGAGGGATGAGGGAAATAGGTGATGGGGATTAAGGAGGGCACTTGTGGTGAGCACTGGGTGGTGTATGGAAGTGTTGAATCACTATACTGTACACCGAAAAGTAATACAACACTGTATGTTAACTAACTGGAATTTAAATAAGAACTTAAACAAGCCCCACCTCTCACAGGAGGTGTTGATGCCCCAAGAGACTGGACATAGCAGGAACTTGCTGCTACCCTTAGGGCTGAAGGATCAAGGGGGGAAATACTGTTACTAGAGCCCAGTGAGAACCAGAAAAAAACTAAAGAAAATAGAGTCCAAATGAAGCAAACAAGAGTGGAAAAGCAGAGTGGGAATTCCAGTAGTACATGCTTCCTCATGATTTTGATGTAATTAAACTGAGTCACCCTAAGATTACTAGTCCTTCATGTTCATGAACTCAGAAGAGCAGAGATTTTTTTTTCTCTTTCTCCTCCCTCTCTATCACTCTCGCTATCAACCCTATGGAAACAAACAAAAAGTTTTTACAGTATATACTTTAACTATGTATTTCAAGATTGTGGGGCAAACTCTAGCCTTTTGTTTTGCCCTACCCCTAATAATTAAAGGCCCGTATTGTAGGATTCGTAAGTATTTGTTGAACAATGAATGAATGGATCAGACATTTTGCACATAAAACTTGAAGCCATTATTAGAATTGTATAACTAGAAAAATATTTTGAGAGAATTGTTGTCAAGCTGTTTAAAATGCTTTAAGAATCTTTTATTTAAATTTGGAAAATAAATGCAAAGACTCATTGGCAAACCACATGATAACAGTATCCAAGTAAAACTGAAGTCAGGAAAACAGATTCTCTTGTCTGCTTCTTAAATAAAGAATGAAAAACAAAATTCTAGCCAATAACCAATGAGATAAAATAACTACTTCAAATCAGTATTAATTCCAAATAAAAGAGACGAATAGAGTTTAAAATTAACAATTGAATGTGGTTACATGCATGTAGACAATTGTAGAAAGTCAACCGAGAAAATGTCAAACCCTAAGAAAGAGAGGAAAATAAAACCTGGATAATGCATAGTTCTAGGGCTAATTTCCATCATGTACTTTATTAGCTTGTCTTTGGTTATCGTGTCTAAACATTTTTAAAGTATGTTGCAACTTTACAGAATGATGGAATCTATTTGTTAAGTGAAATAATACTAGCTGCTATAACAAATAATACCCCAATCTTACTGACTTGTTTTAGCATAAGGAAGATTCTTTCTTTCTCAGGAAGTTCGATGTGGATACACTTGGTTGGGCACATTTCCTCTGCAACTTTCCTTCAGTTGGTAGTCAAGGCCTTTTCTGTCCTGTGGCTTCACTATATCAGAGTGTCCTGTGTGGACACGGGTGCAGGGAGAGCATAGGGAGAATCTTATGTAACAATTGAGGAGGCGTGCCTGGAAATGGCAGACGTCTTCCATTGCATTTAATGGCTCCAATGAGCCTTACTCATACACAAGAGGATTAGAAGCTGTGGTCTTTTTGTGTATCTAGGTTAGAAAATAAAATGACTTGGTGATTCTGCCACTGAAGGTAATTTTGTCCAGTCGTTCTGTTGATTCCTCTTGTTAGGTATTCTGCACGTGGATAGCCATTTTTTGGTTTCCCTAAAAGAGATGGGGGGGTGTATCCTTTTCACAAATGTCTCATTTTTACTGGAACATATAATTTAAAAAATGTTCCCTGTATCAAATCAACATGGATCTTATTCTAATTGTGCTCAGGGGATAGCTATCATGTTCCCTGCACCATTTTGAACCCTTACACAAGGAGATACACGTTATACAAGAGAATATTTGCCAGAACACCCTGTTCATGCATGCTCCCAGGTTTCACTTTACCTCTATTTTTACCTACTCATTGCTTTCTGAAAATAACTCACTAGGCTTTGCTCTTTTGTATAGGGGTTAGTTTTATCCTGATACCTGAATCAATCTCCATAAGAATTTGAGTAAAATCAGTTTAGATTTTTGGAAGTTGTTTTTCAGTTAAAGACCTAAAAGCAACATGATTGGGGCATCTGGATGGCTCAGTTGTTTAAACCCCCACCTTGATTTTGACTCACGTCAATGATCTCAGGGTCATGGGGCTGCAACAGTTTCCATAATGAGCTAGGAGTCTGCTTGAGATTCTGTCTCTTCCTCTGCCCCTCCCCCCCACTCACATGCACATGCTCTCTAAATAAATAAATAAATAAATAAATAAATAAATAAATGCAATACAATTGCTTACTGCACATATATGTATCTCCAAAACTCCTGAACTGCTGAACATAAACTATTTTTAGAAGTTAAAACAACTGAAAAATTGTCTTAACTCATGGCATTCAATCAAGAGGAAAATTTCAATTGCATCTAAAACCGTGTTTCCACTGTTACCGTTATGGGCAGGTTCATTATGAGTTGGAGTAGCTATTTTTCACTGCCTGTGGTATTTTTCAGGATTACATACCATCTTGTGGATCATCACATAGGAGGGTTGGAATGGGCATCAGAGACACTGTGGCACAACCCTCTCAATACATGGGAAAGGGAAGAACACTGGCAAAGTTAGACTGAGCCAGGTTTGAAGTATCAGTCTACACAGCTCTGCATTGGAGATACTGTTGACATTGCTGGAAGTCCAAACATGAAAACCTTGTTACCAAACGGTGGTGGTAACACCAGTGATGACAATACAAATGTCTTCCCACAGCATCTTCTGCTCTGTTCTACTCACATTGGTTATCCTGAAGGTTTCTGGGCTTATCATTCTCATTTTCATCCATTTGCTTTACTATGTGCTCTTTCTGCACCCCGAGAGCTACAAGCACTTAAAATCTTGAGTTTTCCTACAGGCACTGACTTTTTCCTGAGTCCAGTAGTCACCTACATTGTGTTGTTTCTGTTCTGCAGACCCTCAGACATTCCGGTGCTCTCTCTCCCTCTCTCCTTCCCTCTCTCTCTCTCTCTAATTCTCTCTCCTTCCTCCCCTCCCCCTCCACCCAAACACACATACTGGAATAATACTGTATGTATAATTTTCTGTCTGTGTTTTTTCACTTCATGTTATATCATAAATTTCACCCTTAGACATTGGAGAACACAGCATAGTATAGTAGTTAATAGCTAAAGATTGTGAATTAGAAGGTCCCAAGTTTGATTTCTGACTTGGTTGGTTATTGACTATTTAGTTATTAGGCAAGTTTTTAAGTGTCCTAGAGTTCAGTCTCTTAATATAAAGCAGAACAAATAACACTTTGTCCTTATATTGTGGAGAGAAGTAAATGACATAATTCCTCTAAAGCAGGTTTGCCATGTTTGGCAAATAAAACTACAGGGTGTCCAATTAAATTTGAATTTTAGATGAAAAACAAATAATTTTTTACTATATTGCATCATATTAGTTTCCTAGGGCTGCCGTAACAAGTTAGCACAATCTGTGTGGGTTAAAACAACAGAAATATTTTCTTGCATTTGTGAAGACCAGAACTTTGAAACCATGTTGTCAGGAAGGTGGGTTATCAGGAGTCTCTTATGGAAACTCTGTTCCTTGCCTCTCTCCTAGTTTCGGGTGGCTGCTGGCAATCCTTACATTTCCTGGCTTGTAGGTGCATTGCACGACCTCCACCTTCATCTTCACATTGTCTTCTTCTCTCCTCCTCTTGTAAGGACACCTGGCATTGGATTTAGAGTCCACCTGAAATCCACTATGGTCTCATTTCAAGATCTTTAACTTAATTACATCTGCCCAAAGCCTTTTCCCAATAAGATCACTTTGCAAGTTCTGGGGTATTAAGGAGGGCACGTATTGCATGGAGCAGTGGGTGTTATACGCAAACAATGAATCATGGAACATTACGGCAAAAACTAATGACGTACTGTATGGTGACTAACATAACATAATAAAAAATTAAAAAAAAAAAAAAAAGAAAGTGTCCAGGGAACACATACCTTCTTCCCAAGGAACCTGACTGGCCTCAGGGGAAACTAGGGAATTGTTAAGTGAATGCAATAAAGTATGTAAGATTAGAAAGAAAGAAAAAAAAAAAAGACTTAGACATATTTCTCCTTCTTAGGCCACTATTCCAGTCTCTAAAGTTATGTATCAAATATTACATGACGCTTATTTATATTAAAATGTATTTGTTTCTTATCTGGAATGAAAATTTAACCAGGCTTCCTATATTTTCTCTGGGAACCCAAGATCTAATGTTCTGAGCTCAATACCTGACACATGGTAATAGCTAAAATGAATGAATGAATAAATAACTCTAGCTACCCTTTTCAATTTTTCTCTGTAGAATTTGTTCCAATAGCTTCTAACTGCATAGTATCCACATACGTTAACTAAAACGAATAGGGTTGATATCACACTCTTCTGGCATTTTCATGTTAATGTTTTAGAAAACACTTAAATGAAATTTAACATTTGGGTCATTCATTGTTCATGTTAAAAACATTGCATTGCAACTTCTAATTGCTGGCATTAACTATCCTGCTTCAATATGCATAGAAAGTACTTGCCTTTGAATATCTTATACTTTAGTGAGAAAATATGCAAATATCTTTAAAAATGCTTAGAATTCTGTTTAATCACTCATTCATTCACACTTCAATATAATAAATAATTGAAAGTGATAAGAAATAATTCAGGGAAAGAAACTAAAATTTGGAAATAAGGCAGACTATTATGTCTTTTTATAGAATACTTCCTAAACTGCTAATATTGTTATTAAAAATAAAAGCAAGAGAGAGAGAACACATAAGCAATAGAGAGAAAGTTCTTGATGCCCAGATATTTTCCATAAATCTTAAAAATATTTCTGTCATCTTTCAGTTTTCCTCTTTGTAAGGGTCTTTGAAAAACTTAACTAGGACACGTTACATAAGGCGAAGTTCTTAAATTCTTATATAACCAGCCATCCCACGGTTGCTAGCCTCTTTCTAATCCAGAACTTTCTTATGTTACCATTTTTACAATGAACTAAAACTTGTAACTCACTTCCCTCAGATCCTGTTAAAATGGTAACTAATTTATATTTTTCCTGACTAACAAAATGCATGATACCTTTTTTTTCTCTGCTGCTTCTTTATAGACTCATTATTCAGATGCCAAAGTATCACCAGTATTCTCTTGTACAACTGGAGTTTTAATTTAAAACCTCTCTGTATGGATGTGCATGTTTTATGCCAAAACATTAAAGAGAGACAGCTGGTGGTGAGGCGAAAGGAGTTCAGATGGGGTGAAACCAATAGATTCGTACAAAATAATTCATCATGTTTTTAATGGTATGGCCAAGGAGTAAAAATTGAATTCATATAAATAAGAAATCACATTTTTCTGTTTTTTAGATAATTGGAATCTTAAAGCATCTTAATCCCAAATGAAAAAAATATATATGTCATGTTTCCTAGTACATATTACATATGTATGTGTGTATAAAATATGTGTGTGTGTATATATATATCTTTATATATACCTATATATTATATGAATGGGCTTTCCAGGTTCACGGAGATAGTTTGTGTTGAATACTTACAATTCCCTTTAATTAATCCCCTGTTCACTCCCAACTCAATCTAAGAAATAACTGAAGCTCACACACATCCAGGTCTTACCAAAAAGTTCAGTCATTTTCCATAATCCCAGATTGAGAGTGAGCAAATAAATAGAAAGTAAAAAGATGGTCAATACACAGATTTTAGACTTTGATTTAAATGTTCTCCTTGCAATCAGGAAAACAAAATAATAACGTAATATAAAATGTAATAAAAATTTTAATTTCTTAGTGAGAGAGCATTTTCATTTTTCCCATATGCTTCACCGTCCTGCTGAAATGACATCTCTTTTAGGGGCTGTCTCCTGTACTCCCCTATCCAAATCATCCACTGCCTGTTCTTGGGCACCATGGTGCTGTGCAAGGCCCTTCTTGTGACTCTCACCCACTCTATTCGTTCAACCTGTCTTCCTCCCTGAGTAGACCTGACAATCCTCTGGAACTGTGTATTATTTGCCTGTGTTTCCCCGGGGCTCAGCCTAGTGCCTATATTCAGTGGCCACCCAGGCAACAATGAAGTGGTTAAAATCTTTATCCCCATATGCCTTCTTCAATTATTTGCTTAATAAAATCATCGTTCATAGATAACATGAGTGTGCCTATCCCACCATTGGCCTGATGCTGGACCACAGCCTCAAGTGAAGATCTTCAGGACAGATGTGAAAAGTCTCAGATCAATGGATCCATAGGTTAGACCTCTTGCATCAGGTGAATTTTCTCTAAATCCAGGCAACAAGTGTTGTCTCTCACTTCAGAAAAGTCTCTTTCCAGTGGAAGCAAAGGGTGGGGATCAGAAGTGAGATGATGTCAGTGTCAATCCAACTTTCTTATCAGAACAGCAACATAAAGTAAAAGTCAGGGGGATGCAGGCTAGGTAGTGACTTCTCCATGAATAGATGTATAGACTTTATTTCTCTAACAGTTTTATCAAGTATAACTGACAGAAAATAAACTGCAAGTATATAACCTGTATAATTTGATAAGGTTTGACATATGTAGGGGCACCTGGGTGGCTCAGTCAGTTAAGTGTCAGACTCTTGGTTTCAGCTCAGGTCAGGATCTCAAGGGAGTGGGATTGAGCTCCGTGTTAGGCTCCGCACTGGGCAGGGAGTCTGCTTGGGATTCTCTCTCTCTCCCTCTCCTTCTGCCCTGCCCCTCTCTGTACTCTCTCCGTCTCTAAATGGATAGGATATCCTATCCATAGCGATGCATATGAACAAAATTTACTTCTTCATACGTGCAGATTCCCTCCTTATCTGTTGAATGTTGTTCTTTATGAAGAATCTGTAGGAACAGAATTCTAGGGATGACCTAGACTTTGTATGTGACCTTGCCAGATGAAGAGCCACTATGGATTCCACAGCTTTATTTACTGTAATCTTACGATGTATATATTCTGTCAAAATAACTGTATACTAAAAATGAGTAACAGAAAGATTCCTGGAAAAATACTAAATATTTGAAAATTGAAGATCACACTTCTAAATAACTCAATGGGACAAAGATGAGTGATTAAGGAAATTAGATTATGTTTCGAATTTAAAGAAACGAAAGTGCAACATATCAAAATTTGTAGTTAATGTGATTTCAAGGGGTTTCAATGTATTAAATGGCTCCACTGGGAAAGAAATAAATTCTCAAATAGATAATCTAAGCTTCCACCTTAAAAAACAAAATGAAGAGTAAATTAAGCAAGCAGAAGAAAGGAAATAATAAAATGAGAACAAAAATCCATAAAATTAAAAACAGAAAAACAATAGAGAAAATCAATAAAATCAGTTGGCTTTTGGAAAAGATCAAATTGATAAACCATTAGCCAGACTGATCGAGAGAAAGAGAGAGAGATAAGATCCACCTGCCCGATCTCAGGAATGAAAGTGAGAACAGTAATAAAGAACTCACAGACATTAAGAGCCTAGGAGAGAAGTATTATGGAAATATTATGCACATAATTTGGCAACTTATGAAATGGAAAAGAATTTTTGAAAGACAGGTACTGCCAAATCTCACTGAAGAAGAACTAAATAATGTGACTAGTGTCCTATCTATTAAAGACACAGAATTTGTGATTGAAACCTTTCCAACAATAAACCCTTCCAACAGTGAAAGTTCCAGATGGCTTTACTGGCAAATTTTACCATACATTCGTTGGTTGCAAACTTGGGAACTTCCCAGGTGAAATATGAAAGAGGCTTCCCGTACACAGAGGATAAGGAGAGACTGAAGGAAGAGGCTGGCCACTCCAGATCGGTGGGTGGCAAGTGGAATAAGGAAGAGGACTTACTTAAGAGGCTTATCTTGGGGGACTGTAAGAGGAGATCTTTGCACCCACCCACAAGAATCTTACAAGTGTAGAGAGAGGCTTTAATGGGATTTTGTCATATACACCATGCAGATGGTCTTAGCACCGCACCCATCAATCTCTCAAGGCTGCCTCCTTGAAAAGGTTCTCACTATGGGAACAAGGGTGGAGGGGGCAGGACATATACTCTAAGGACAGGGAAGGAGGTAAGGAGTCTCTGTTTGCCTGGATTCAGCTCATGGGCCAACTGGCAGTCATGTCCTCTCAATGACCTCCTCCCAACATTTAAGGAAGAAATAGTACCAAGTCTACACAAACTACTCAGAGTAGTCCAAAGTGTCAAACATTTCAAAAATTGAATGGGTACTTGATAACAATGCGAGAGAGAGCATAGGTTGTCATCAAGTCATTTTTGGTAATTAAGACCATCCACTGGCAGACATTTTGGAGTACCTTCATTTTAACTCTGTATTTATAAATGTACTTATACATTTTGACAAATATGATTTTAATTTCAGTGGTAAATTTATTGAAGCCTGTTCAATGCAATCATGATTATCCATTATGCAAGGAATTATTTGGTTGTGCAACAAAATCAATTCCAAGCATATATCTGCTCTGTTGATTTCTTAATTTAGTAAGAACATCGCTTTTGCCATACAATGTGCTCCATCAAAATTGTTTGCATATTATCACCAGAGAAACAAGTGATTTAGATCGTCCTTTTTAAAATTTTGAAGTGAATTTGCAGAACACTCATATTCATGTCATATTAATGTTCACCCTTCCCATAATGAATTTCAGAAAGATTTACTTTGACTCCATGAGTTGGTTGGGAAAAACAAAGAAACAAACCAACCAACTAGTATTGGAATTAACAGATACCATATTTGAGGCATCTGATGACAACAGCTTAAACCATCATTTAACTGTCTGCAAAGATTTCTTCTGCTAATGTAGCCAACGCATTAATGATTATCTTTTACTTTTCATACTGCACAAAGAAACTTGGAGTGGAAAAATAAACAACTTAATTTAGAATAATAGATATTTCATCTACAGTAAAAGCCCTGCTCCACCCTGCTTGAGTAAAAACAACCATATATGTGAAATTGTCGTCTTCAGGCAGACTTGTTAAAATTACTTCTAATGGTTTAAGTAGATGCTGACGCAGATTGATGTTTTTTTGTTTTTCTTGTGGTCAGTGCTATTACGATTGACTCCATGATGGAAGGTAAATACCATCAAATATTTTGTGCACGTTTCATATTCATCCTCTACTTCATTGAGAAACATAAATGGCACTTGGTTTTTTTTGTTAAACTTTTACTTTCATTGCTACTGAAAGGGTTTATTTAAATTTAGTTACAGATACAATAAATGGCAAAACCACTGTTCAGACTCTTCTGTATTCCAGGGATCGCAAACTTTCCTTGTAAAGGCCAGATATTTTAAGCTTTGCAGGTCATATGATCTCTGTCACAACAACTCACTTATGCCTTTGCAACAGAAAATCAGCCAGAGACTATACATAAAATGTTGATTAAAGGAAAAACTTGCAACCAGCAGATAAATAAGTTCTGAAGATCTAATGCACAGCATAGTGATTATAGTTAACAATATGTATTATAAACTCCAAAGTTGCTAAGAGACTAGATCTTACTTATTCTCACCATAAAAAAGGAAATGACAATGAAGTGAAATGATAGAGGTGTTAAAGCTACAGTGGCAATCATATTGCAATATAAAAATGTATCAAACCAACAGGTCGTACAACCTGAACAATGTTACATTTCAGTTATATCACAATAAAAATTTTAAAAAGAGTGAACATGGATGCGTTCCAATAGAACTTTATTTATAGATCCTGAAAAGTGATCTATGTAACTATGGCATGTCGTGAAATATTGTTCTTTCTTCGATTTTTGCAACCATTCATAATGGTGAAGGCTGGTCTTTATTTTTTAAGTTTTTATTTAAATTCCTCTTAGTTAACATACAGTGTAATCTTAGTTTCACATGTACAAAATAGCGATTCAACACTTCCATCCAACAACCAGTGCTCATAACAAGTGCACTTGGTAAAGGCCATTCTTAGTTTGCAGGTGATACCAAAATCTTCAGCAGCTCAGATTTGGCTCATGCGTGGTAATTTGCTGACCCCTTCACTATACATTCTCCAGATTGGACTTTTATCTTCCCAGATGTAATGTCCTAGATGAATCTGGATGGATGGTCCTGATAGTTACAGGTCAAAGTTGACAGCATCACACAAAAGATATTGTAAGCAAGCCAAGATTTTTGGAAGCTTGGAATAATACATTATGACAGCGTCAGAAGTGGCCCTTAAGGACCCAGCAGTTTGGAAAAGATTCCCACTATGGGCAGGGAAAGATTACTCCCAATAGATTTGTAGGCTCAGGATGTGGGTAAGTGGTAGTTGGAGCAGCTGAGAGAGAACTGGGCCATCTGAGATATGCTTAGTGGTTGCCACTGCTAAGGAAATGATTTATTTGACCTCTTCATCTCTCTCAGAAATACCATGGGGATTTTCATCTCAGATACTGCTGCCTTCCATCCAGGGGACATACGCAAATGTCTAGTTTTCTGGAAAGTTTTTCTGATTCACTCCATGGATTTTATTGCTCCTTCTTCTGGCCTCCTTCTACGATCTATATAGTTATTATAGCAGGTCTCATAGGTTATTGTACTCATGTTGGTCTCTCCAACTAGACTGAGCTCCTTAAAACTAAGGGTAGTCCTCTATGTTACCTCTGTAACTCCAGGACCTACGACAATTCTTGACACTGAGTTAAGAGCTTCATAAATATCTGTTGTGCAAAACCTAATTATAGCGTGGGTATGATTTCGCAGTCTGCCTTTGTCACTCACTATTATAAGCATTTCATTTGGCTTTATTGTCTTCATAATTATAATTTCAGTGGCTGCAGGAAAGTCCATCAAGTTCATGAGTCATAATTTGGTATATTATCTCTGTTGTGTACATTGAAGCTATCTGCACATTTTTGCTATTCATTAAATATTTAATTAGATATTACTTTGTCTTTTTTGAATTTGGAAAGCTTGAAGTCATGCTTTGGATTACTCCTATCTCTTAAAAAATTCTTATCATGGAATTTGACTGCTTTTCCATAAAGACATTTCCGTGTCAATCAAAGAAATTTTATTATATTGTATTATATTATATATTATATTTTACCTATATAATATATAATATTATATTTTATCACACAATATATTATATTATATATAATATTATAAGTAAGGATATGTGTATATGAATAAGTACTATTTAACATATACAAATATATACAAATATATAAACAAGGGCACCTGGGTGGCTCAGTCGGTTAAGCATCTGACTCTTAGTTTCAGCTCGGATCCTGATCTCAGGGTTGTGAGATCAAGACTCATGTTGGGCTCTTTGCTTAGTGCTGAATCTGTTTAAGACTCTTTCTCCCTCTCCCTCTACTCCCCCCTCAAATAAATAAATAAACCTTAAACAAACCCAAATATATATATAATGATAAGTATATATATATAATATAAATTATAGGCATAGAAATGTTTTTATTGGGGCACCTGGGTGGCACAGCGGTTAAGCGTCTGCCTTCGGCTCAGGGCGTGATCCCGGCATTATGGGATCGAGCCCCACATCAGGCTCCTCTGGTATGAGCCTGCTTCTTCCTCTCGCACTCCTGCTGCTTGTGTTCCCTCTCTCGCTGGCTGTCTCTATCTCTGTCAAATAAATAAATAAAATCTTAAAAAAAAAAAAAAAGAAATGAGTCCTAGGTTCTAGTCCTAGAACAGATTCGTCAAATAGGACTGAAGGGAAATCCTGCACTGAGTTAGCTGGGGACATAGGCAGCAGAAAGTCTTGTATACCAGGATAGTTCTACAAATATAAAATGGTGGAAAAGAAGTTATGTTATTACCAAAGAGGTGCGAGTAAAATAATACAGATTTTGTAGTCATAAAAAGCACTTTATTTATATTACTTAATAAGTAATACTATTTTTGATAAATATTTTCCAGTGATTATAAAAACAAACATATAGCACTCTGTCTATGATGGTGAGTGGCAAACAGAACAGAAATGGTTCCTGTTCCCTTGAAACTTCTATCCCAGTGAAGAAGGCACACATAAATCATACACATACACACACATAAATGTAAATAGTGAATGAATCATCGTTGAGGGGGTCATGACCCCCCCACCAAGCTCTTTAACGAAATACGTAAGAAAAGTCTGTACACAAGAAAATTAAACTCCTTACTTGAACTAAATAGAGATTTATTGGCAAATTCTAGGAGCAGAGTCTAGAGCTATGATTCTTTTCTACTTTCTTGCTTTTCTTCCTGTGGAAGCAGTCTGTTCTGCTTTGTTCCACAAGCCTGGGGAGAGGCACATCATACTAAAGGTCCCAGAGTTCTTTTGGTCAGAGACTATCAGACATGACTAGGCATTTAGTAGGAGCAGGAGATAAATATAGCCAGATACACCTAGGCAGGGCTGGTATGAAGAGCTACTGGTATTTGTGTGCATTGAGGGAGGGGAGGAGGGATTGGAGGAAATGGGATCGGGTTCCTATAAATCCTTTCTGACTTTGCTTTAACATATAGACAGACACATCCACAGTTATCCCACCACTATTCAAACCATTGATGTATTTCCAAGTCATTGATGTATTCCCAGGTAGAATAAGGATACAGACTGTGGGAGAGCATCATATTTAGACAACTCCTGTTGTAGTCTTCCAGATGGAAAAAAAGTAGCAATTCAAGACATTCAGAAATGTCCAGAAATAGACAACTGAGTACAGCAGCCCAGGCAAAATCGTCAGTACTCACTTCCTTCTCTTTCTCTCTCTTGCTTTGATTTCTTCTCGGTTGACTTCATGTTGTGTCAGGTCCTTGGGGCAGACTTCCAAAATTAATTTGGTTAAAAAATTAAAATAAATAAAAAGAGGAGAAATAGAGAGAGATACAGAGATACTGAGGGACAGAGAGAGAGAGAGAGAAAGAGACATAGAGAGACCGTTGAATCTTGAACACTTGGCAATCTGGCTGTAGAATCAACACCGTTAATATCATTGCAAGGTGGCTGTATGAGCAGAATGAAGCCATGCGTGGACAAGTCTCCGGTATTGTTAGTGCCAGCATTTCATAGATACTCAGTGTATGTTCGCTAGCTGAATCTAAGTTGTACGAATGCCAGTTCAGAAATCAAAATACTTTCTTTATAGTCTAGTACTAATATAGTACTTATAAGTACTAATATTTATTCCATTGCAGGTATAACAAATTATGTAAGAAATAATAATAAATGACTGCTGGGCTTCCAGAATCTACTAAGACAGAAAGTTATGTGAATTACTGAGGGTGTAGCTTCTAGCTACCTGTTCAACTAACACAAATCAGGGTCACTCGAACTCCTTTCTCTACAGTATCTGTTCCAATTATTCTATGCTGAAAACTTCGAAGTGGAATAACAATCATTAAATCCGGAATCATATATTCATAGTTTTAATTCTGGGTCATCTATTTCCTGTCTTTGCGACTTTAAACAAATTACTAACCCTTCTGAGCAGATTTCTTTAATAAATACAATGAAGGGGGCGCCTGGGTGGCACAGTGGTTAAGCGTCTGCCTCCGGCTCAGGGCATGATCCCGGCGTTACGGGATCGAGCCCCACATCAGGCTCCTCCGCTAGGAGCCTGCTTCTTCCTCTCCCACTCCCCCTGCTTGTGTTCCCTCTCTCACTGGCTGTCTCTATCTCTGTCGAATAAATAAATAAAAAATCATTTAAAAATAAATAAATAAATAAATAAATACAATGAAGACAATATTATGTAATTCATCAGTTCACTGGGACAACTAATTTGGTGAGTGTAGTACAGTGACTGGCATATCGTAGTTTCTATATAAATGGATGTTATATATAAATCTAAATGACAAGGTGGCATAAAGCCTGTCTCTCTAATTTTCTCACTTACTTTGATTCAATTAATTTGCATAGCTTATGATGCTACATTCCCAAAGGTTGATTAAGAACTTTTAAGTATCTATACCTTCCTTTAACATTTGCTAAACAATTTGTTAATTATGCCATTTTAAATGAGCCTGCATTTCATGAATTGTAATCCAGTTCAGAAAGATATCGTGCAAGGTGGATAAAAACATTTTTTTGGAGAAATTAAATTCTGATTTTAATGAAGAGACACATTAAAGTAAGTTGATTTCTTTTTTTTTTTTTTTTAGATTTTATTTATTTGAGAGAGAGAGAGAGAGACAGAGAGAGCATAAGTGGGGGGAGGGGCAGAGGGAGAGGGAGAAGCAGACTCCTCACTGAGAGGGGATCCTGACACTGGGCTGGATCCATCCCAGGATGCTGGGAGCAGGACCCGAGCCTAAGGCAGATGCTTAACCCACTGGGCCACCCAAGCGCCCCTGAGGTGAGCTGATTTCTGATCACCGTCCTTGTGATTGTTGTTATGTACTTATTTTCGATTTCCAATAAAGTTGATTCCTCACAGATTGGGAGGCTCTTGAGTTTAGCTGTCATGAAAATGAATCCTGATATTAGCCTTCCCATGTTCACATCCACTACTGCTACTTAATATTCCTGCAATTCTTAATATTTCTGTAATCACCTTAGGCAAGTTGACCATGACGTTTTTATAAATAAGCTTTCCCAGTCCTCTGCTACCCCACTTGAGTTAGATGCCGTATCTTTGTACTGTTCTGCTCATAAATACCTTTGCAAGTAATATTGTGCATTGTGGGGGAAAAACCAGGATTTTATCTGTGTTCCTATCTTGCCAGTAGGTTGGAAGTTACCAGAAGGGATGTCTTTATCTCCTAGACTGTCACAGAGGAGGCACTCGGTAAATAATCATTGAATGAATGAATGAATGTACATTACAGTTGAAAGTAGTAATGATAACACATAGCAGTAACTGTAGTTAGAGCAGTAAAATTATAGTGGTAATAATAATAATAATAATAATAATAATGTAAGACAATTAACATTTAATTAGTGTTAAACACTTAAAATTTGCCAAAGACTATTCTAAGGGCTTTATATTTTTAAATCATATCCCCATTACAACAGCTCTATGAAGTATTTATTTACGTTTTTTTCATTTTATAGATAAGGAATGTGATACAAAAGAAAATTTATAACCTACCTGGGATCACACAATTAGTGAGTAGTGAAGCTAGGATCAAAATATGCATGACCTCAATTTTCTGAGGATCCTCAAATGTTCAAGGGCCCAGTTAGTGTTAGGGGTGTATGTGTGAATTTCTTGGCCTCAGTGTTCTCCAGTGAGGATGTTGGACTCCATCATCTCTAGGATGTCCAACTCTGGCTCCATGACTCTCTCCTTTACTCCCTCCAGCATCTCCAAGGTCCTCGGGCCACCCAAGCCCATCTCTTGCCTACTCCTTTTGCCATCACCTTTACTGTGGGTTGTGGTCTCCGGTCCCTAGGGCTCAGACCCCTGTGGCGGTGTGAGTGTGCTGCTGTTGAACTCACTCCCGCACATTGCTTACTCCCAAACTTGAGGGGAAATCAACTGCAGTCAAGGGAATAATTAGCTGCTGATTACTGCTGATCTATTAATTGGGAAGTGCTGTAGGCCCTATTTAGAGTGATCTGACTAATGAAATCACAGTATCTTTAATCAAGGATTCAGTGATGCTTCTAGCTAGAGGATGGAAATTGGATATATTTCACTGGTGAAAATACTCCTCCCCGTCCACCGTGATGTTTGCTGGGTGAGGCTCCGCATGCAAACTCCTGGCCTTAGTCTCCTGCAATTGCTGGTGTGTTCACTTGATTGTATCTGCCCCGAGACTGTCGGTGATGTAAGGTACTCTTGAGTCCCCAGATCACTGCCTCATGCATGATAAGGACTCAAGAGATACAGGTAGGATAAATAAGTGGCCTACTCTAAGCCTCAGTTTTTGCGTTTTGTACAAGGAAGAAAATAACAGCTACTTTGTTGCATTATTAGATGTATTTCATATATAGAACATATATAATGAGCCTGGCCCCGCCATTATACAAGAGGTTGACAAAAGAGAAGTGCTCTTCATATCATGATTATGTCTTGATAATCTTATTCTTAGGAATAAAGTATTATATTATGGGTAAATGAAAGCATAAATTATTGAATAAAAGACAAAATCCATTAATTCAGAGATGACTTATAAATCTCATCTTCCTGGTTACTACAAATATTAATTATCACAGATTATGTGTTCCTTTCCTAATAACACTTACCACCTATTCTCATCTTAGTTATGATGTCATAACACTTTACCTCTTTAAATTTTGTTCTCCCTTGAGGAAGCATAATGTACAGTGTTTTGTTTTGTTTTCTTTTGTTTTTTGGCCCTTATGTTTGTTAGTAACTCACATTCCTCAACACAAACAAATACTTTTTGAGAAGCTAGTATAGGTAGGTCTGTGCTAATCTGTTTTATTTGTGTCCTGAGAGAGAAGCAGCTAGTATTCTGGGTATGATACAATGGTTGTTTTCAGCTTCATCCCACCTCCTTGTAGTTGCAGAACTTAAAAACTTAAAAATGGGGGCGCCTGGGTGGCACAGCGGTTGGGCGTCTGCCTTCGGCTCAGGGCGTGATCCCGGCGTTACGTGATCGAGCCCCACGTCAGGCTCCTCCACTATGGGCCTGCTTCTTCCTCTCCCACTCCCCCTGCTTGTGTTCCCTCTCTCGCTGGCTGTCTCTATCTCTGTCAAATAAATAAATAAAATCTTTAAAAAAAAAAAAACTTAAAAATGACATTTCATAGACTGCCTTTAACCTGGATTCTGGATATAAAATAATTTCTACCACCTAAGTACACTTGTGTGACATTCGACGAGCAAAGCACGGCAAGTACTATATTTCAGCATAATTTAATTTTTTTTCTGAAGCCAAGCAAAAATGGAGAATATTATCCCCATCTAACAGATTCCAAATGTCTCTCAGAGATCAATACACATGTCCAATGTCATATGGAAGTGAGTGGAAGAGGCAATATTTGAATTTAGAGCTCTCTGACTCCTTTCTCTGGTCCTTTCTTCTGTACTTCTAATTCAAAATGCCATGTCGGAAAAACAGCACGTAATATTATAATTATCTTTCATCTTTTCATAAGAGATAGACAAACATATGTCTTTAGAAGTTCTAAGCAGAAAGCATTCACAAAATTGGTAAATTAGGGAAAATAACAGGGAAGATAATATCCTTGAAGAATGTATAGGCTTTGGTTGCACAGATGAAAAAGATAGGAGCACAGTACCACATATGAAAAGATGGACAAACACATGAGAAGAACACCAGCTCTTCTAAGATGGTGCCTGGGAGGAGCCATTGTAGCATCACCAGGAAGAGCAGCATTACGTAGTTGTTGTGGTTTGCTCCGACCACCATAACAAAGCACCACCAATGGTGGGGGCTGGGGAGGAGCTTAAACAGAAACATATTTTCTCACCATTCTGAAGACTAGAAGTCTGACATGAAGGTGTTGGCAGGGTTGGTTTCACCTGAGTCCTCTCTCCTTGGCTTGTACATGGCTGTCTTCTCACTGTGTTTTCACTTGGTCTTACTAATGTGTGTGTCCATGCCCTAATTTCCTCTTCTTATAAAGACACAGGTCACTAGATCATGGTCCACCCCAATGACCTCATTTTAACATAATTACCTTTTTAAAGACCCTGTCTCCAAATACAATTACATTCTGAGGTAGTGGGGTTAGGATGTCAATATATGAGAGATTAAAGTGGTTTTTAACCAGTTTCTAAGTGAAAAGAAATGAGAACTAGTAGGTAGCTTCATATATGTTTGTCTTAATGTATATGAAGAGTTTAAAATAACTGCATAATGACCGCACATTTCTCCTTTTGGAGCGGTGGTTCTCAACAGGAGTGATTTGGCCCCCTCTGAAATATTTGGCCATCTGGAGACATTTTTGGTGTCACAACTGAGAGCCTGCTAATGGAATCCACTGATAGAGATCAGGGATGCTGCTAGTTCTTCTATAATGCACAAGACAGCCCCTACAACAAGGAATTACTTGAACCAAAATAGCAATAGGGCTGAGGTTAAGAAACCCTTTTATCTAGAGTCTGAGCATGGTTATTTTGAACTAACCCATATTGAACTGCTATTGAAGTAGTTCTTAAATTTTATGTGTTTCTAAGAATCCCTAATAAAAATAGTTACAAAATGTTATTTGACAATCTTCATTCCAAAAAAATGTCAATATAGTGTGGTGGTTTTTGTTGGGGTCCATGTACCTACATAAAAAAAACACAAACAGAAACATATAACCGATCCCCAATGATTCCAGTATAAATAATCTATGGATCTTTGAGAAATAGCCCAGGAAGACATATAGTCTGAGTAAGACTATATGCAACACATTTTTTCTCATATATCATAATTACTTATGTGTCTATCTCCCATTCCGAAATGCTAAACCAACCACCTTCTATTTATGAAGAACCTCTAACTTTTCAGACACCACAAAGTTGCTGGAAATACAGCCGTAAAGTACTTGGAGAAAGCCCCAACCCTTCTAATTCTTAAAGGTGACCCAACTGTCTGGTAGGGTCACAGTATATATTGAACATGGGTGTACAGGATTCAACTGAATTTTCTACTTCTGCATCCTATCGGTCCCTAGAACTGCCCTTCTATACAAGAGCCCCTTTGTTGTCAGCTTCTCACTCCTTCCTTAACAGGCCCAGTGTGTAGAATACGGGTCTTATATATACTCTCGTAGACCCAGAACACGTATACCTGGACACAAGCATAATAACATTCATTCCTGGTAAGTGTTATTAATAAATAGAATATTCACATACTGCTTCTAGAAGAGTTCCTACCCATTAGAGTTCATACCTCCAGAGTATCGTAAGATTCACAAGCAATATGTTCCATAACCATCATAATTGTAATTCTAGTGACTGCATTATCTTTCATCCAGTTGAAAAACCAGCACTTACTTAAACATTCCTTTATTGGTGGACATTTTATCATTTTGATTTTCAATAAAATAGAAAAACAATAAAAGTTTTGAGTGTATTCCTTTTTTCCTCTTTTAATGTATTTCCCTTATGATTCAATCCTATAAAATTAACCAGATCAAAATGTGACCTGTAATTGATTTAAAAATAAAATCATTTACCTTACTCTCAGCCCTCCAACTTAACAATGACTCAGTGGTAGAGAAAGGAATATATAAATCTCTAAATTGCATAATTCTATGTTGCAAATCTTTTCCACAATCTTCTTCACTCCATGTATTGTCTGAATGCCTGGCAACAAATCCTAGGGTAAGAGATATTATAAGAAAAAGCATCTTTTCTCCAAAAATGGTAGTTGGATTCAGTGAGGGGAAAAATCTTTCATTACCAAGAGAATGTCTCATAAACTTTTTATTCATTCATCATAAATGGTTATGAAATTAATGGATAGCTATTTTTATACTTTCAACGTGTTTACTATTTTTTCTAATTTCTTTATAATAATTATCTATTATTTGTTATTTGCCAAAGATTCGATATTCTTACCTTGAAGTAAAAAGCTATCAGCCTATAGAACCATTGTTTAGACCAAGGTGGTTGGCCAGGTTCACAAAGGCAGGATATGGGTGAGGGCAGAGGGTAACTGGTACGGACAGCTTTTATTTCCATTTGGCCCACCAAGAATGAATGCATAGATAGGTCTCAAAATTTGCCAACTATCACACAAATAATTACTGAAGGAATCAAGGATCCAAAGGCCTTGCTTCAAAGAAGGCACCCCCCCTCCCCGCCCACAAGCGCACAGAGAAAGAGAAAGAAAGGAGAGGTGAAGGGAGAGAACAAGCTCTTTAATTAAAGATGATATTTTCCCATGGGCATATTAAGAGTTGCTGCTAGGTTTTTCACATCAGGCCAGCAAGCCTAGAGACATAATTTGAGCTTGGACTGGAGGTGCTGGGGGCCTGTACGGGTACTTGGGCAGGCTTATTTAAGATCTTGCTGTTTAAGATCAAACTGCTTTTGATATCTTTGCATCCTACTCTTAACAGTCAACAGGCCCAGAGGAGTGTGCTAGAGAAATATGTGCTCCTGTGGCATGCATTCTCTAAGGCAAATGCAGCTCCCTGGCTGAATATTTGGGGTTTGACCCCTGGGAAGTTCTGTCGGAGTGGAATTTCGTGGAACACAAAGACAGAGATTCTGCCCTAAATTTCAGTCAGGTTGTAGGAGGGAAGCAAAGATGAGGTTGCATTCTGGTAAATGCAATAAATACAGAACAGCGAGAAGCAGAGGGAGCAGGGAGCATAGGGGAGCGGGGGAGCCCTGTCCTGTTGAGGCACTGACAGGATTCTCAGGAGCGCTGGCGTCTGGGATTGTACTGAAGGTGGAGAGAAGTTGTTTTGAGAGGCAGGATGTTGAGAAAGTCTTGCCTGAGTGGGGATGAGGTGTGTGGAAAGGTGAGCACCAGTGACGCGCCATGTTGGGTCAGTGCACCACGGTTGGGTAGGGTCCAATGGAGCAGACGAACCAACATTCCCACTGGGTGAAAAACCAGTGCTGGTGAGGCACTTTTTCCCCCCTTTTCTTTTCATATTTCTTTCCCTTTCATTTGAGTCTCTAGCTATTTACAAAACTTCTTGCTAATTTCAACTTCTTTTGTAATCTTTCTGGTAGCAGAGCTTTAGTACTCCACAACCCAAACAGAATCAGAAACTTACTTGATTCTGAGCACTGTCTAAACTCCATTTCTATAGATAGATAGATAGATAGATAGATAGATAGATAGATATAGATTAGATAGATAGATAGATAGATTTTTTTTTTTTTAATCCAGTGCTCTGCCTTCTTCTTTATATTGCTCTATGGCTATCCAAGTGAATAACCATTCCTTTTCTGAGCACCAGGAAACTGAAGTATGAGCTCTAACAGACACAACGGGTTCTGGATAAAGCAAACCTGTGTACCACTCTACGGTGGAGATTAGAGGGAAAGGGAAAATAAAGAAGAGAGATAATGAAACATTATTTTCTCAGTCATAGGAACTTCAGGGTTTGAAAGTGAAAGCCAGCAGACATTTAAAAGGAAAAGCACTAGAGGGAATGATTCCATCTTTCCTATCTTATAATCTCACTTTAAAAGAGTGAGGGTTGCAAGTTCTCTTTGGCACTAATTGCCTTTCTCTGATCAAGCTCTCCCGTCTCCAACCTTGACAGTCTGTCTCTGGTCAGGTTTATATCTATATCTTCATTCTGCAGCCCTGACAAAAAGCCCTTCTGTGTTCAGCGGTTAAGTTTGTCCCTGAGAGGAGTGAGTATCTTGGCACAGCATCTGTGTTTTGAATCATTACTTCTTCAGAAAGGTGAGTCCCTAATTGTGGGATATTAGATTGCATTCATGGTAGATTGCATGCTCTCTTTTTAACAGATTTGATAATATTTTGTGCAAGAAGGAAAAAATAAATTGTTATGAAAATAACAAGAGACAATATAGGGTATAAGCTGGCATCGAATGAGAATCTTTAAACAGCCTGATGAATATGAGTTTTCACTCTTGCCACTAATCAGTCAGACAGCCATGGGTTTGAATCTCAGCTTGCTGTTTAATTAGGCAAATTAACCTTCTTGTTTTTATAGCAACCTGTCCTTTCTTTCATCCTCCCACTTTGCATTTTTAGTTTCAGGCTATGTGTTTGCCCGCTAGACTGTCTTCTAAGGAGGAATGGTGTTCCTATTATCTTGTAACTCCACCACCCAGCTCAATTCCTGCTCAAGAATATCCACATGATATATGCTACATAAATGAACAAATCTATCATATTGTGTTCCTCTCATTCTGCTTCAGATATAGGAAAAAGTTATTGATCTAATTCCTCAATGTTATTGAATACTTTCTTCTTCCTGTCCCCACTCCAACACCCTCAGGAAACACTGGTTGGCATGGTTATTCAGGAATCTTTAAAAAAGAGAAGAATTTCACCCAACTCTCAATATTGTGTTACCAGCTCAAGGGTGAACAATGGTTAGGCAAACGTAGCATTCTTTTCTCAATCAGAAAGGATAAAGTTGTGGATAAGGAAGTTGTTCTGCTCTTTGGAATTTTGAGATAATAACATAATTTAGAGTTCGTCATGAATATTGACAGGGACTGCCAAGCAGACCTGATGGTGTTGATTTTCAGCACTGGGGTGATCTAGTCCCTAAATATGCACTCCTTATTTAGTATGGGAAGGACATAATCTACTTACCCTCCACAGTGTTTATCATCAACTTCAATTTTTATTCCAGCAAAGTCTGGGTACTTCATCTTAATTGGTACTGATGAAGCAGATGACACAAGGGGGCTAGCTTGATTTTGCATCACCAGTTGGCTCTGTTGAAATTTTTCAACTCTCTTTTTTGACTATTATAAAATGTTAATTAGGAGCCACAGAAGGGTTATGTATTTTATACTTAACATACGTATATATACATATGAAAATACTTAATCTTTTATTTAATTATCAAGTAGAGCATCTATTAAATGTTGGGCAAACTGCTTCCCTGAATATTCCCAGATCAATAGGATACAGCTTTAGTTTTAGAGGAACTTGCAGACTCGTTGGGTTGACATATATTTAAAACAACGATTGCAAATGAGGGTGAATAAAAGCTTTGGTGATGAGCTGTATAAGACTCTGGGATCACACAAATGCATTGATTATGCTCAGGGGAAGGGAGATCAATAAGGCTTCACAGAGAAGAAGCTGCTGAGACTTAAGAATCAGGAGATGATGTTCAAGCTGTACAAAGAGTCTAGGACATTCCAAGAAGAGAAATGAGTGTTTGCAGCTCCAAAGATAAGAAAAGCACGTGTGTTCTTAGAAGTCTAAGTAAGTGAAGTAACTAGAGTACAGGGTATATGCAGACAAGCAAATGTAATTGTGGGAGTAGATAGGGTACAGCTCACAAGGGGATTTGAACAACACCCAAGAGTTTCAATTATATAGAGATGAAGAATAGCTGTGCCTTGGGTGCCTGGGTGGCTCAGTCGGTTAAGTGTCTGACTTTGGTTCAGGTCCTGATCTCAGGGTCCTGGTATCAAGCTCAGTGGGGAGTCGGGTTGTCCCTCTTCTTGTGCCCCTCCCCCCACCAATGCTCTCCTCCCCCTCAAAAAAATAAATAAAATCTTAAAAAAAAAAAAAAAGAATGGCTGTGCCCTTTTTTTGTTTTCATGTGGAAAGAACGAATCCCCTATCTTTCTAAGTACAACTAAGAGAAACACTTGAGTTTCTGAATATAGAGCTTCTTGGCCAATGAAGACTCTATTTTATTTTATTTTATTTATTTATTTGATAGAGAGAGAGAGAGCACAAGCAGGGGGAGCAGGAGAAGGGGAAGCAGGCTCCCTGCTGAGCAGGGAGCCCGATGTGGGGCTTGATCCCAGGATCATGACCTGAGCTGAAAACAGATGCTTAACCAACTGAGCTACCGAGGTGCCCCAATGAAGACTTTCATATAAGTATGTTCAATTAGCTTTACCAAATTCCTGTACCTGACCCAGCTTGAACTTAGCTTATTGGACTACCATAATGTGGCCATAGACAGTGAGAATGTATTGAACACATTATTAATCACTGAGAGAACAGAGTCCAGTTTTCTGGTCTTGGGCTTCGGAATGTACCTTGCTACTAATTAAAAGTAAAAAGATGAATAATTCATTCCACGCAGAGGTTGCAAAATTGCAATGAAAAGGTCACCATTTCATTGGCTGTGAAGCTTTAAAAAAATCACTTTCCAACATTTAAGAATTAGGAAATTTAATACAGACAATCTGAGATAAGTTTCTCTTGGAAAAAGTCATGTTAAGAGTAGCAGATGCTCTCAGGCAACAGTGATGGAGAAATGCAATGGAGCTGCCAACTTAGATGGAACATGAGTGTGCTAGTTTGCCATGATCCCTTCCACATCCTGTGGAAAACACCATGCTCAGATCAAGTGTCAACTGTCACTTATTATCACCGATGCTTAGTTGATCTTCTTAATGTAGAGTTACAAGTTGCTGAGCTCAGCCCTCCGTTAAATGGAGTAGGGGGCGTGAACTCTGGATATGCTGAGTATTTTTTAACAATAGCATCCTGTATATATCTTCCTTAAAGTGATAAAGATTTCTCGTATTTAAGCATATGACCCAAGTACTCATCTGCTCATGTAATAAACATGAGATAATGTTGTGAGTGCTGCCCTGAGTCATTCATTCTTTTCCATCCTCACTCACTGTGGGAATTGCTGTGATTAACCCAAACTCTCTGCTGTCCATCTCCAACTTGGATCCCAGGTTCAGTCTTACCCACGTGTTCCCCATCTTGCCTATAGAACTCTCTGGGCACAGTTCTACCACAACAGAGTTCTAAACCAGAGTTCTCACAGAAAGGAGCAGGACCTATCAGGATTGACCTTCAGCAGGTTGGCAAATTTTTTTGTGTTTGGGTTTTCTGTCTTTAAAATACAAATAAAAGTCCTACTTCATTCATTTCATCGCATGAGATTAATTTTTTTAATTTTTTAAATTTTTAAACATTTTATTTGTTTATTTGAGAGCAAGAGAGAGGGAGAGAGATCACAGAGGGAGAGGGAGAAGCAGACTCGCTGCTGAGCGGGGAGCCCGATACAGGGCTCGGTCCCAGGACCTTGAGATCATGACCTGAACTGAAGGCAGTTGCTTATCCGACTGAGCCACCCAGGCACCCCATGACAGGACTTTTAAACATCTTGAATGTTTATGAGTGAGTAGGATTTTTTAATTTTTAAAGAATCCTTCATTCTCTCTTCTTATATTGTTGTGTAATTAGTTAAAACAATGTACATCAGGTCTTAGTGATCAAATGTAAGGGCTCTTGAGGGTCTTAATGATCAAATATAGCTACTGTTTGTTGGAGTAACTTACTGAACAGCTTAGGACTGCAAAGTATTGTGTAGATATTATTACTTTAATATATCAAAATACACACATGCAGATGAGGAAACTGAGACCTAAGAGTCAATAGTTAATTTAAAATTCTACATCCAGGGGTGCCTGGGTGGCTCAGTCAGTTGAACATCTGACTCTTGCTTTTGGCTCAGGTCGTAATCTCAGGGTCCTGGGATGGAGCCCTGCATCAGGCTCTGGCTGGGCATGGAGCCCACTTAAGATTTGCTCTCTCCCTCTCCCTCTGCCCCCCCCCCCCGCTTGCATGCACACTCTCTCTAAAAAAATAAAATAAACAAACAAATAAATAAAATAATTCTACGTTCTTTCTGTTATAAATTCTGTAGTCTTTCAGTTACATTGAAAGTTTTCTTAACACAAAACTAGCAAATAGTGGGTCAGGACTTGAATCAAGTATGAATGGTGTTACCCATAAAGCTAGAACCTGATTTTACATTTTTTCGTGCCTTGTTTGCCTATTAAATATCAAAATCTAGTATGTGAATAAAGAATAACTTAATGAGTAAATAGATGAACTACATATATAAAACATAAAACTATGTACATATTATGTACAAATGCATTGTAAACTCAGTATAATTTTTTGGCAAACATTAGAATTTCTAAATTTATAATTTAAAAACATAGCTAAGGAGACATTTCTGGTATTTTATGTATTATGTAAATAGTACTGTCTTAATATCTCCTTTGTTCACATAATTTTGAGTATAAAAAAAAATTTCAAACTCACTAAATGCTTCTGGCAAACATAATCCCATATGAACAAGTTGCAATAAGCATCATTTACTTAGACACCATAAAAATCATGTATGGCATGAGATAATTGAAATGTGTTGTCCCTATTAATATTTGAAGTTTTCCTATGAAGTTACCATATGAAGCTTGACTGCTCACCTGTATTTTACATAAAGGAAACTGAAGTTCAGAAAAGTTGGCCCATTACCCAAAGTCTCCCAGTTAAAAACTTAGGGAATTATATTCTCAACCCAGGTATCTGACTTCAAAGATGGTGCTGCTTTCACTTCAGTGCACACATTGCCTGCATCAGTGAATGCCACCAATCCGTCTCCCCAGGATGGCAAACTTCCACTATATGATATAGATGTGTTTTGTGTAATGTCCAAGTATGAATGGGAAACCAGTGTATAAATAAACAATCTTGGTCAAGCTAGTCCCAAAAAAAGATTTTACTATAGAAATAGAGATTTTCTAATATAACTTTAAAATTGTTTTCTGTGTGTTTCTACTCTGTCAAGCCACTTTCCAGCTCATGGGCTTTCAAATTCTCAGACCAGAGGAAGTCCTGCTATATCTGTCTGATCAGTGCTAGAGCAATGAAGCAAGCTGACATTAAACTCCCCTTCTTTCTGCCTTCTATCTTCACCTGAAAATTCCCAGCTCAATTTAACTGAAGGCTGCACTGGGAGACTAAAGGCCAGGACCCCGGTAACTCAATGCACGATATGAATGATGGCAGATCTTTGATGAATTGAACAAATGAAACAGTGCTCTTTGAGTGCTCAGCCTCGCAGAATGGCAGGGGAGGGATGGCTCTAGTTCTGTCCATGGCTTGCTGAAACTTGAGCAACTCCAAGCAGTGATGAAAGAGGACAGAGATTAACCAAAGGTGGTGTTTCAGAACCACAACCTTAAGACATGAGTGATGACTGACCACGTGGCCATGCAGCCTTGCACATATCGCCCACCAGTCAGTGCTCTCCTCTTCTCAGTGCAAACTAAAAATCTGCCTCTGAGAATCACTGGGTGAATCACTGAGTGAATCACTGCCTCTGAGAATCACTGAGATGAAATATTTGCTTTCAATGTCCAGTTAAATAAATAGAATATAGCAGCTGACCATTAAATGGTAGATAACATGATGGTTAGATCAGATGATATATATTTCCATTATATAATATCACATAATGATGACAACAATAAAGCACAAGTTCAGATAGAATTAGGTGGAACTAGGTACCAAATCCAATATGGTGGGCAGTTGTATACCAACAAAATGTATTAGGGAAAGAGCAAAGAGAAGAATTATATGGTGGTTGAGAGCTAGGACTCCTAAGTCAGCCAAATCTTATATTTGCCATTTACTAGCTGAATGATCCTCATCCAGTTATTTAAAATTTAAGCCCCAGTTTCCCTATCTTTGAACTGGGCACGGAGATTTTTTTTTATGTTTTTTTATTTTATTATGTTAGTCACCATACAGTACATCCCTGGTTTCTGATGTAAAGTTCGATGATTCATTAGTTGTGTATAACACCCAGTGCACCATGCAATACGTGCCCTCCTTACTACCCATCACCAGCCTATCCCATTCCCACACCCTCCTCCCCTCTGAAGCCCTCAGTTTGTTTCTCAGAGTCCATAGTCTCTCATGTTTCATTCCCCCTTCTGATTACCCCCCTGTCTTTATCCCTTTCTTCCCCTACTGATCTTCCTAGTTCTTACGTTCCATAGATGAGAGAAATCATATGATAATTGTCTTTCTCTGCTTGACTTATTTCACTTAGCATTATCTCCTCCAGTGGGCACAGAGATTTTAATCAAGAATATATATTTTTAATCTGTTTATTTTTTAAAATTTGTGTGAATAATTTAATTCAATATCCAATACACATTGAACTCTCAATCAATATTAGATATTACCATTATTGTTCAAGAAGCACACAATACCTGACACTTGCTTACAATATCTAACCTAATTCTCTCCCCTCTCCAGACCCCTAAATCTGTGTGTTTTTCTCTAAACCAAGATAATTTACTCATTCCATGGTGGCTGTCTTCCCCCAGAACAAGTATTCCAGGAGAAACTGGAAGAAAACTATAAGACTTCTTATGGTTCAGCTTGAGAAATCCCAGAACATCACATCTCTTGCACTATATTGGCCAAACCATCATTAAGGCCCACCCACACTCGAAGATGGAAATTATACTCCACTCTCAATGAGAGTGGTATCAACTCATTTGTAGTCATCTTTAATTTATCACAAGGAGTAAATACATAGTGAAAAGCTTTAAGAAGTTATTTTTGCCTGGTTCTGGGGGCTGAAAGTCTGAGATCAGGGTGACAGTATGGTCACATTCTGGTGAGGACTCTTTTCTTGTCTTGCAAATGGCTACCTTCTCATTGTGTCCTCACATGGCCTTTGATACGTGTTCAGGGAGAGAGGAATCTCTCTCTCCCTCTTCCTAGAAGGACATTGGTCAGACCAGATAAGAACCCAATCTTTGTGATCTCATTTAACCCTCATTATCTCCTTGGAGACCCTATCTCCAATTAGAGCCATGTTGGGGATTAAAGCTTCAATAAAGGAGTTTGGGGAAAGAGGCACAATTCAATCCATAGCAAAAGCAGAGAAAAAAAACAAGATCCACAGGACATCTATTGCGCACCTGTATCCAGCCATGCCTAAAACTAATCTACTCAGTCACGCCTCAATAATTGAGAACCCATAAACCGTGTTTTGTTTTATATAAGACAGTTTTGATCAGATCTTCTTTTATTTGTGACAGAAAATGTCCTGGTTGATATGACTGCCAATTATTTAGTGCCACATTACAAGGTCGCCAAAGGCAGGAATGGGATTTATAAGAAGAAATTAGAGTCCTGAAACAGAAGCACAGGCAGGACATGATAACATCAGTGGGTTTGCAGGGTCTGAGGACGTAAGGTATAACATGATTTAGTTCCCTCAGGTAGTCTCTTGCTAGCTTGAGGATACCTGTAGAAAACAAGATACGAACTTTTAATGGACTGTAGAGAATCTTAAAGCCATTGTTCAGTATCTGAGAAACAAAAGCAAAGGCATGCCACAGTGGGATCAAAACACCTTCTGGGATGTAACAGAGATGCCACTTAGAGACTCTTCAGGTTGATTAGATATGCATCTATTCACGCGAGTGATTATTTCACTTCCCTCTCTTTAGGGGAAAAAAAAAAAAAAAAAAAAAAAACAATGACCAGAGAGACGGAGCAATTTTTGCATCCCGGAATACAAAAACGGTAGCTTTCACAATAAAGATCTTGGCTTGTATTTAACAGGGGCATGATGTCTCCTGCTTTTCAGAAAGCAGCAATGCCTCCGTGTTTATTACAGCTCCATCCTCCCTCTGACTATTCACTTCAAAGGAAGGACAGTCAGGGTGAATCAGTGGCCCCAAAGGCAAAGCCTGGTGTTGTCAAGGGCAGGGAGGGACATCAGGGAGTCTCTCCAAACAACGAAGGTGACCTCAGGTTCAGTAAGGTAAGATTCCAAGAATAGATGCCCATTAATCCCTGTCACACGGGTCACAGCACCTCTGTCAACTCAAACATGTGGCTGTCTACCTAGCGGTGTGCGTTCAGCCAGGATATTACGGCACAGACAGCAATACATCTCCCCGCCGCTCCTCCCGCCCCTTCCGAATGCATTAGGTCAGCATCCCACTCTGCAGAGGGGAAAATGACACTTGCATACAACAGCATGCAAAGGAAATGAAAGCGGTTGAACACAGACGAGGGAAGAGAGTATATTGTATGATATGTTAGAGAAGGAAGAAAATTCAGCATGTGAATACTCTTGAAGCTTTAATTTACCCAAATTTAAAATCTTTATCTTCGTATTGCCCATATGACAGATTTCTCTTCCAAGGTCACTCTTGGCTACTTCAGTCCCTGGACTCTGAGGTCACTGCTGATAAAAGCACTAGTTGTGTCGCATATAGGTCTATGGATTAACCCGACGTTTCCCTCCCACACTTCCCATTCCAATAGGGGGCAGTTTGTCTTTACCGAAAGCACTACTTCCTTTGTTTTGTTTTGTTTTTAGTTTTTTAAAAGCTTTTGTTTATTTATTTGAGAGAGAGACAGAAAGAACACAAGCAAGGGGATGGGAACAGGGAGAGGGACAAGCAGACTCCTCACTGAGCAGGGAGCCAGACTCAAGCTCAATCCCAGGACCCCAAGATCATGACCTGAGCTGAAGTCAAACGCTTCACCACTGCACCACCCAGGTGCCCTGCCCTGTTTCCTTTAAAATAAGGTGTCTCGGGGTAGCCACTCAAAAGTACTTGTGCATTTGCACTGCTGAAGGTTAGGGGGCCAAATAACATTCAGAACAGGAACCCTTTCTGAGAGCACACCACGATCACAGGCTCACTGGCTGGTGTGCTCCCCTTGCCCTGCCCAGACTCACACACAACACTAAATGCAAAGGATTTTGGCAGCAAGCTCTGTTGTTTTCCACTTTGGTTTTTGTAGGGCAAAGGAGTATCCAGGCACAAACTGTTACATGTGTGAATGAGATACAATAAACAATGGGGTTAAAGTTGTATATTTCAACCTCACTTGTTGGTTTTCCATGACTACAACAGCTCTGAGGTTCCTTTATGCACTAAAATTGTGTGAATGTTTTTCTAAGTTTCCTTGGGCCCTTTATCCTCAGGAAGCTCATCTTTAAAAAAAGAGAGAGAACATTTGTTTTTCACCTTAGAAGAGTATATATATATATTATATACGTAGATATATGTAGAATATATAAAATTTATATATATTTATATCTACATAAATATATATGGCATTAAATATATATTTAAAATGATATAATATATGTGACATACATGTGTATGAAATTAAGAAGTACCAGCATAAATACATATTGTTCTGACTCTACCCCCCCTTTATTTCTGCCCTGTGTTTTTTCTCTCTGTTAAGGCCCTGATTTGAAAGTTGCCAAAAATTCTACAGTTTAAGTGGCTTCCGATGTAAATAAAAATAAAACATGGGATTGCAAATGGCTGGAGTGAGTGGGGGTGAAGTTTGTACGTTTGAGTAAGAGCCTGTATTTACTGGAATGTTTGGGGAATTGGGACTCTAGAGATTTGCATTTTCTGTGGGTGAACTTTCATATTTCAGTTCTTATCAAATGATTGCAAATATTTAAGTCCCCAGTCTTCCTTCATCAACCTAACTGATTGCATCTTTGCCTAATGACTCTGGGGGCTTCCAGATCTTGGGCTCATCAGTGTTCCCTGTGTGGAATTTGATGTTGGTATGAGTGTTTTAGGGGGTTGAGTTCGTTTCCTTCCGAGTTTAGAATGCAGATACCCATGAACCTGTATGGTTTGGGCAGAATCCAAGTATATTTATAAAAGAGCTGAGGTATCAGGAAATATTGGAGAAATGTGATAATACTATAATATGGACTATTATTTAACTTGCATTATCACATCTATATCTGAAAAGCACACTAGGAGGCTAATGCTGTGAAACCCTTTTACAGACATTGAGCTACTAGCTTGGGGCAGCGGTTCTTCAACACTGGTATGCCTACACGGCCGCTGGAGATCTTACTAAAATGACAGTTCTGACTCATATACCTGGGGTAGAGCCCGAGATTCTGCATTTCTAGTAGGCTCCTAGACAGTGCCAATAATTAACACCTCAAGTAGCAAGGGCACTGAGAAAGTCCAGCCGCTTACCTAGTTCAAAGGCAAGCCGGGCATCTGGGACTCTAGACCGTGACCCTCAACCACTGTCAGACTCAGCAAACATACACGGAGAAGGCTGCGGGTTTTCTTCTTTATGGCAGACACTAACCTTGCCCCCAGAGTCCTTTCCTGCCCGGCTGAGACATATATTCGCATTTCTTCGCAGTACAAAGCTTCAGAAAATTCACTGGCAAGCAATCCGTCAGGTCGGGTTTGCAACATGAAGTTTATGCTTTCGTAGTGCTATGGTTTTTACTTTGGTCAGACGACTTGCATATTCATCTCCCTTGAAAAACTGTACATTTGATTGTTTCTAAAAGTTTTGCTTTAAAACAAATTCTGTGAGAAACATAAATTCTTGTGACAGTGCATAGAAAAAAGGTCTGTTACCTCACTACACAGAAACAAAGACTTTGTAGAATTTTCTTGTCCGCGACTATCTTGTGTGTGAGCTTTAAATTATCTTTTTTTCTTTTACAAGATTTGATTAAGTAAAACATAAACTTTTGTGTATGATAAGTTACATTATTTGTCTCTTTAAAATGAGTCCACACTACTCAATAAAGTAGATCTATCACTGGTTAATTAAATATTTTCATGTGAGCCCCCCCAGATTTTACTATTAATTGATTTATTTTTACTTTTAATAATAATACTGTAAATGACGTATTTGTGTTAGGCTTTTTTTCCCCCTGTACATCAATATTATGCTAGGTTACTGATTTGAAAATTCTTTTTTTTGGTGTGACTTTATTTTTATTTATTTATTTATTTATTTATTATTTTATTATTTTTTATTTTTTATAATAATTTTTTATTATATTATGTTAGTCACCATACAGTACATCCCTAGTCATTCTCTCTTTTCTTTCAGTTTGTGCTTCAAAAGAGTAGGACTGGCCCCTTGGGATAAGCATTTGGCTGATCTTACATTTTTCATTGATCAGACTGCACACATGATCTCTACTTCCTGCCCTCGGATTCACATTTGGTCGTTTTTATACCCAAACACACATCTTTTTTTTTTTTTTAAGATTTTATTTATTTATCCGACAGAGATAGAGACAGCCAACGAGAGAGGGAACACAGGCAGGGGGAGTGGGAGAGGAAGAAGCAGGCTCATAGCAGAGGAGCCTGATGTGGGGCTCGATCCCGTAACACTGGGATCACGCCCTGAGCCGAAGGCAGACGCTTAACCACTGAGCCACCCAGGCGCCCCCAAACACACATCTTACTTCAGAGATTATGCTTTAACACAAAAACTTCTGTTTGAATAGAACTCCAGGTAACAGAAGTAAAATAATTGAAATAATTATCCTTTTCAAACCCTTAGTTTAAAAAAAAAATCACCTCCAAGTGAAGTCTCTACTTGAGTTGTACTTCACCATCTTTCCCTGCTGCCCGAGGCTTGATTAAAACACAAGAATGTAATTATCTGCTAATTTGGAGTCTCAACTGATTAAAATAGAAAGAACTTGCACAGGTCAGAGGTTATCGTGGAGCATAATTAATTGTCCGACACCATCTTAATCAACATCTCTTCAGTGTGAGCGTCTTGCGTTTCTTGGACAGGAAGGGGGAGGAGAGATGTGTGATTTAATCAACTACGCCTGAGTTGTCAGGAATGGATTTGGGGAGGCGGCATCCCCCGGTTACTAGAGAAGGAGCTGAAGTGTTGCAGCCTTCAGTGATGGGTCGTGCATGACCAAGTCTGCAAGATACAAAGTGTGTTATTGAACACAAGGCTTCTAGTCAGTAGCTCACGGCAACTTGATTAAAAAATGGAAGTATTGAATCTGAAAGGGAGAGGTATGCACATATGAATATAGTCTAACTTGACATGAATCATTAGCCACAAAAAGCCGTCGATTTGTACAAGTGTTGCATTGATTGTGCTATAACCCCTGTGTGTTTAAATATAGAATCCGTCCTTTAAAAAAAACCACACACACCAATCAGGTGACCTTTCACATGTTCATAAAGATGCTAAAGGTCAAATAAAATAACAACGAGGAATATGCCGCAGGCAAGATCTGGGTTTACACACTCAGAGAACAATACTGAGACCACGGAGGAGCCACTGATTTGCAGCCCTGGGACAGGAAGTCAATATGCATTTTTATCTCATTAATCAGCATAACAATACGGTAAGGTAGAGAATATGTTTCCATGTTGCAGATGAGGAAAACTGATTCAGAGCAAGTCTTTCCTACTGACCTCGAGCTTGGAAGTGGCAGAGCCAAACACCGAACGTGGTGCCCTTTGCTTCTGTCAGGCCTGGACACAGAGAGCGGTTGGCCCCTGGCGACAACCATGTCCGCGTTGCTGGAACATTCTTACGCCATGGTTCTTTCACTAAATTCTTCTCTCCTCTCTTTGTTCCCTGAACTTGCCGAAAGCATCTCTGTCGTGAAGTGTTTGGATAACAGTATCCTTGGAGTTACTGGATCATTTTTCTGAGGGAGAATTATTGCTATTTTCCCACTTCCACCAAACTGCTTCTCTGAGAGAATGTGAGCTGTCTTAGGGTGGGTTTCATGAGTTTTCTTTCTGATACTTCAGAGCTTAGATCAGCATCCAGCACGTATAAGGTATGCAAGAAGTGTTTGTGAAATAAGTTAATGAAAACAAGGAATACGTGAATGGATGGATACATAAACAGACAAGTGGATGGACAGACAGATGGATAATTGTATGAACAGATGGATGGATGGGAGAAAAAATAGACAAGTTTCCAGAGGTAAATTGGTAAGCAGAATATGAATTCCCTGTGATTCAACATCAGATAAAGAAGAGATGCAATTTGCTGTCAAATGTTTAAGGCTTAATTTTAAGAGTTCTGTCCCCTCTGCTGTTCATTGGCCAATCACCACTCTTACTGATAATGGAGGCAGTGTTAAGGGTTTTCAGTTTATTCCAGTGTGATAATCATTAAAATAATAGTGTTCAGTATTTAATTAGTTGGTGGACAGTTTCAACATTTACATTTTAGAACCAATAGGCTGCATTATATATATTATTTATATTTGTACAGAAAAATACGTGTGTGTGTATGTGCATATAAAGAATTGGCTCAGACAGTTGTGGAAGCAGACAAATCCTAAGATCTGCAGAGTGAGTCAGCAAGCTGGACACCCCAGGGAAACATGCTATAGTTCTAGTCCAAATTGGAAGGACCGAGAACCAGGAGAGCCTATGGTATATTTCCTATCCAAAAGTGAGCAGGCTCATGAATCAGGAAGAGCCGAAGTTTCAGCTCAAGCCAGAAGGTAGTAAAAAAGCTGATAGTAGCTTTTTACTACTGAAAGTAGTAAAAAAAAAAAACTGATTAGATGAGGCCCACCCACATTATGGCAGGCAAACTGCTCTACTCGGTCCACTAATTTAAATGTTAATCCCATCCAAAAACATCCACACAGAAGCATCTAGGATAACATTTGACCAAATCTCTGAGCACCAGACAAGTTGATACGCGGAACCAACCATCACATCATATGTTTTCTTAATTTTTCTTTCTCCCTCATTGGTTGAGAAATATGTTGTCAGATCAAAAAGTCTGCGAGCCAAAGCAGTCTGGTTTTTTGGAGACTGAAGCTGAATCAGACTGAATGGTAGCTGAAGCTGTTGGTCAGAGCTGGGAAGAACTGGAGAGGAAATGCAATTGCATTCTACATAAGAAAGTGGTCAAACCAAGTAAGCTGCATGCTGCTGTTAAGTCCAAAGTCCATGCAGGGTCAGAAATATGCAGAAGAAGTTAAGTGGTGACAAGCGGAGCATAAAATGGACTTGTGGAAGAGAACAAGGCGATAGAGGCAGGTACACAGCTGCAAGAATCGAGAGACAATTTTGAGAAATTGCATGGACTCTGGGTTTGGTCCTGTAACCAGTACAGCACTTTGGACAGAGCTTGTTTTGGAGAGCTGGAAACTGTCTCCCTTGGTTACTACCACGTTCCCATTTCTGAGTTATGTTGCTACCTAGGGTACAGGCAAGTATCGGAAGTTTCATTAATGCGTGCGTGAGTTTATATGTAATAATGATACACTTTCTTCAAGGACTAAGGCGGACTTCAGCATTCTGTCCACCACTCTTTGTACAGAGCTCTGCACTGCAGTCCTCGTCATATCTACCTCTTTGGCTTTTAGTTAACTGGCAAAATTTCCAGCACACCACTGTATACTTCCATCTTACGCTAAACTACCCCTTTATAGCACTCCCTACAGTCAATGGTATTAATTTGTTTCAATGTCTATAAACCCAACTGAAGCCAGGAATGATTCATTCATCAAATATTCCCTGGGTGCCTACAACATGGCACAGAGGAACAAGCAGTGAGGAAGCCGAGGGGTCCCTGCTACTCTATTTTATCAGAGAGACGGAACATGTTTTTGAAAATGAAAAGCAAACATGATATATCAGCAAGTGATTAATTATAGAAAGGGAATAAGATTATGGAGAATCTGGTGGGGCGCACGACTCGGAGTGTCCAGGGGAGCCCTTTGTGAAGTAAATGACAGAAGATTTGGGGAAATGACACTCCTTGCAAACAGATGGATTCTCCTAGTTCAAAGCCAGGAAGCAAAAGCCCAAAGACCAAGCCAAGCTGTTCCACTCGAAGTAAGAAATTTGGATTGTGTTTTAAATATGATCCAATTTATGTCCTTTAAAGTTCACCCTGTCAACAGGGTAGAGGATGATTGTTAGGGCCCAAGGGAAGAATGAGAGTCGGAATCTTGATCATTCCCGTATTGGTAATGGTTGATATGGTGCCAGGCCCCTCACAAATGCTTGATATTTATTAAATGAAATGATTTAATAAATCATTCTCAGAAAGTTAATTCCCTTTCATTGCAGCTCATCCATGCTCATAAAGTTGAGTTTTTTGCTTTTTAACTCAGTCTTGTTGGAAAAGAAAGCATCAGAATATATTCAGAATCGTAGACTACTTAGGAAAAACTTGCTCTCGCCTCTCTCAGAGTCCTGGGCTCCCATAAAACTTAACAGCACCATTGTTTTCCTGCTATATATATTTTTTCTTGTTCATTTTTAAAGTATCTTCTAATATAACACTGCAAAACTAACTGCTATCATAAACACAATTTGGCTAAAACTAACAAGACTCACAATTTTTTTCTCCTATTTTTATTTAATAAAATGCTCTGAATACAGATTAACTTTATTTTTCCAGTATTTCTTATTGTCTTACCTGCTTGCAAACACAAAGCAAAGGTTCTTTGATAAATGATCATAAAATGCACTGGGTTTCAATTTTGTGTTGGCAACATCCCCTGTTTTCTCACCCAAAACAGAAATGTATAATCTTCTTCAATACGGCTCAGTGGAACTCAGTTAATCCCTGCATGTTGGAGTTTCTTACCAAGTTGACTCTTGTCCTCCATGCTGGTGATCTGGTTGCCCTGACGTAACAGGGACTTCCTCAGGTGAGGGTACTCCAAGCACTGGGCACAAGTTACAGACCTGGAGTGAAAGGGGATTTGTCAGTTGGGGAAAAAAAGTCTGAGTCCAGAATCTGTCCTTGGAAAGACTTCTCCAAGGTTAATAGCACCAAAGATGTGATAAGCTCCCACAGGACATAGGATGGAGCAGAACTCACAGTTCTCCAAATGGGAAACAGTACAGTGTCATGCTGTCTGAAACGAGATTTGGTCATTTATCTATTTTTAAGTAACAGCTTAATTGAGATGTAATTGACATAACCTAAAATTCACCCGCTTAGAGTGTACAATCCTGTGTTTTTAGCATATTTACAGAGTTGTGTCAACATCGCCGTGTCTAATGGTGAAGTTTTTGTGTGTCACCCCAAAAGACACGCGTTACTACTCACTTCTCATTGTGTTTTCCTTCCATGCTCTGGAAACCACTAATCTACTTTTTCTCTGTGGATTTGCTTATTCTGGAATTTTCACATAAATGGGATCATACACTATGTAGCCTTTTGCAACTGGCTCCTTTCTCGAAGCATTGTGTTTTCCAGATTCATCTGTTCTGTAGCATGTACGAGTACTTTATTCCATTTTATTGACAAACAATATTCTATAAGGTAGATGTATCACATTTTGTATCTATTTATCACTTGATAACACAGGTGGGTTGTTTCTAATTTTGATTATTATGAATAATGCTGCTGTGGATATTTGCATACAGGTCTTTGTCAGGACATGTATTTTCAATTTCCTGGAGTATACCTAAGAGTGAAATTGCTGAATCATATGGTTTAACATTTCAAAAAACTGTCAAACCATGTCTGTGGAGGCTGAAACATTTTGCATTTTCATCAGGAATATATGAGTTTCAATTTCTCTACATCTTCCCCAAATATTATTGTCTATCTTCTTGATTTTAACTTTTAGTGGGTGTGAAGAAGTATGTCATTGTATTTTGATGTTCAGTTTCCAGATGACTAATGACTAAGTACCTTTACATGTGTTTATTAGCCATCTGTATATTATCTTTGAAGAAATGTCTGTTGAAATCCTTTGATCATTTCAAGTCAATTAACTATCTTTTTATTAAGTTGAAAGTGTTCTTTCTATATTCTGGACAGAGGTCCCTTATTAGATACGTGACTTGAAAGTATTTTCTCCCATTTTTGGGTTGATTTTTCACTTTTTGATGGTTTCCTTTGAAACACAAACACTTTTCTCTAAAATTTCATGAAATTCAGTTTATTTACTTTTTCTTAACTGCTTGTGTTTTTCTTGCAATGTTTACAAAACTACCACCTAATATGAGGTCATGAAGATTTACTTCTATGTCTTCTTCTAAGAGTTTTATAGTTTTTGGTCTTATGTTTAGGCCTATGACTCATTTTTAATTAATTCACTCATTTTTAGTTAATTCCTGTATGTAGTGTGAGACAGGAGTCCAACCTCATCTTTTGCCTGTGGATAACCTGTTGTCCCAGCATCATTTGTTGAAAAGACTATCAGTTCCCCATGACTTGTCTTGATACTCTTCTTGAAAATCAATTAACCATCGATGTAATGATTAATTTTTGGACTCTCAATTCCATTTGATCTGTATGTCTGTTCTTATGACAGTACTACACTGTTTTGATTACAGTAGATTTAATTGTCAGTTTTGAAATCAGGAAGCATGAGTACCTCAAATTTGTTCTTCTTTTTAAAGATTTGGCTATCCTGGGACTCTTGAGTTTCCAGATGAATTTTAGAAACAGTTTGTCAATTTCTGCAAAAAAGCTACTTGGTATTTTGATAGGGATTAATGCTGGGTGTCGTGAGCTTAGTTTGGTTTTTGTTGTTGTTGATGATGTTTTGATTTCTTGAGGTGGAAATTCATGTTATTGATTAAACATACTTATCTTTAAATATAGGTATTGACAGGTCTAAATTGCCCATTCCGCACTACATCCTATAAGTTTAGAAGCATCTCATAAGTTTTGGTACATTGTTCTCTTCATTTTCATTCACTTCAAAGTCCTTGATAACTTCCCTTGAGGTTTCTTGTTTGACCCATTGCTTATTTAAGAATATATTGTTTAATCTCCACATATTTTTTAAATGTCCCAAATACTATTTTTTTTTCTGGAATTGATTTCTACTTTCATTCCATCCATGTCAGAGAACATACTTTGACTTCAATCCTTTTAAATTTATTGAGGCTTGTTTAATGGCATAGCATATGGTCTATCTTGAAGAATATTCTATGTACGCTTGAGAAGAATGTGTATTTTGCTGATTTTTGAGTGACGAATCACAGTCTTGCCACTTATTATCTATGTAGTTTGGGAAAACTTATTTATTTAATTGAAGGGGCTCAATGTGTCTCAAACTATTTTCTCAAATAGTTATGTCATTTTGGGGGATGATGATCTTATAGAAAATGTTTTATTGTTGATGTGTTGATGTGTTTCTGGATTTGTTTTGTTTTATCTGTTTCCTTTTTGAGAATTAAATAACATAATATATGTAATAAAATGTGTAGCCTTGGGGCGCCTGGGTGGCACAGCGGTTAAGCGTCTGCCTTCAGCTCAGGGCGTGATCCTGGCGTTATAGGATTAAGCCCCACATCAGGCTCTTCCGCTATGAGCCTGCTTCTTCCTCTCCCACTCCCCCTGCTTGTGTTCCCTCTCTCGCTGGCTGTCTCTATCTCTGTCGAATGAATAAATAAAATCTTAAAAAAAAAAATGTGTAGCCTTAAGCATATGGTAGACTCAGGATAGTTGGCACTATTACTCTACCCCTGTATAAAATTCACCTTTGAAAAACTGTTTCTCTGTGCAAGCCAGCATGGTCTTTCTTAGAGAAATTGTTGTTTCTATGGCAATAAATTGACTTCAGAAGATCTAATGGTTCTCCCTGCTCTTTGAAGAAAGGAAATACTTGATTTCCATTAATTGACAGAGAGGGAGGGATTATTTCTTGAAAATATATCAGAAACTCATTGAGGAAAGGGGGGTAAACAGAAGGGGGAATGAACCATGAGAGACTATGGACTCTGGGAAACAAACTGAGGGCTTCAGAGGGGAGGGAGGGAGGGAATGGGATAGACTGATGATGGGTAGTAAGGAGGGCACGTATGGCATGGAGCACTGGGTGTTATACGCAAATAATGAATCATGGAACTTTACATCAAAAACTGGGGATGTACTGTATGGTGACTAACATAATAAAAAATTATTATTAAAAAATAATAAAATATTCAGAAAAAAAAGAATAATACACACACACACACGCTTTCATGTGCAAATATACCAATATCGCAAGTTCTTGGAACTGGAATTGTCAGGCCAAAAGACAGGAATGTTAAAATTAAGCTAGATGTTTCCAAATTGCCCACTTAAAGTTTTGTCCCAAATTATATCTCCACCAACAATGTACTGGTGAGCTGTTTCTCACACCCACACTGAGATTTTGATCCACTAGAGCTTTTGTAGAAGAAATATAGTAACATTTTTATTATTTGCACTTACTTAATTTTGACTGAGTTCAAGTACCTTTCATGTGCTTAAAGCCATTTGTGTTTCTTTTTCTGTGAACTGTTCAAGTCAGGTTAGTCACTTAAGCTTTTGAAACTTCACTTCCCTCATTTGTAAACTGAGGGTTCTGAGGACTGAGAATGCAAGGGGGTTTTACACAGCACCTGACAGAAAATAGGCAATTAATAAATGTAGACTGTTGTTGTTTTATTTAAAAAAAAAAAAAAGAAAGAAACTCACTGAGAAGTTTTGAATGCTTCAAAAAAGCAAAACTATTTTGAGCAACCTATGTTACAAATCCGGAGGAGCCGGGTCATACACAAGCATTCACCATGACCCACTAAGTTTGAAGACCTCATTGTCTATGAGGAGAGACAAAATGTGATGCAAATAAGCCCACAACATTTTACTCTATTCTTCCTGGGCTGAAAATGTCTTCTTCCCATATATCACGTGGTAAATAGCTACAAAATTTTTAACTCATTTCAACTACTACTTCTTTCATGAAACCTCCCATAATTGAAAATATGAGGCTTCCTTCAAATAAACCAATTATTATTCAATTAAGTCTCCTTTAAATAAGCATTTCAATTTTGTTTTAAGGTATAATTATTGACTTAATCTATGAAACAGGAATCTGAAAAATAGAGACTGTGTTCTGGATTTCCAGGAGCATCTGTGTAGTTTATGTAAATTCTTTTAAGCCCCAGTTTCTAACTCTTAAAAAAAAATGGAGATGATTATCTCTTCTTAAATTTTTACCACCACGGTCCAAAGGGCCTTATCATTTAGTGAGTAAAAGAATAGAATTCTCTGAATGCAACTAAAAATGTATATTCCTGCCAGTGAGAACTTCTGTGAATCTCTGTGCAACTATGGCATGCTGACCTAATTCCATTCCAAAAAAATATAACTATTTCATTGTTGAGTCACCTGTTCAGAATAAATTTGCTAAGTGACATAGCCTAAAATTAACAGGATCTGGAGCCAGTTGTGTTGTTTTTAATTCTTACTCTGTGGCTGTGTGACCTTTGGCTTGTTTTTGCCGTCCCTGTGCCTCAGTTTACTTAGCCTTATGAGCCATATTCTAATTATGCTTACTTCATAAGGTTGCTATGAAGACCAAATGAGAAAAACAAGTAAATGACTTGTAACAGTGCCAGGCCAACAGAAAGCACTAAGTCAATGTTAGTTATTATTGTTATTATGATCATGTTTATAGCCATTTTTTAAAAAACCTTCTTAAGTAATACAAATTACATTTTTTTCCACTTTTATGATCTTTGGAAATCTGAAGACCCAGACTATGTACCCTTAGACTAATTTGACTGTAAAACTTCTATTAGCTGTCTCAGATTCTGTGACTGAGTGTTGAAGCCCCCACCAGTGGGTGGGGACAGGGTTCTGGAAGAAGCTGCCTGGAGGAGCCTAAGCTCAGGTATTTTACCAGAAGTCCTCCAAGATAGGAATATCCAAGTGGTAATCGAGGCCCCCCTCCTAGAAGAATAGTTGAGAGTCAGAACCAAAGTGGAGGGATTGTGTTAGATAAGCAGGCAATAGAGTCAAGATTTAGACTTCAGAAAATCAGAGCATAACCAAATGTTTCTTTATCCCATCTTTGGGATCATAGCTCTTTGCACACTTGTGATTAATAAGCTAATTATTTAGAGTCATGTGTCGTATGCTTACGTCTCTTGCAGTGAATGAGAAGCCAGGTAAGGGCACAAACTGCCGCTCTTGTGTCCATTTCTGTCTGTGTTCAGGGCCCGGCATTTGTCATCTGTGCGTGTGGATTGATTGAATCAATGAAGTATGGTGAGCCCTTCGTGACTTAGGGGAAACGGCACGGGTATCTAAGGTTTCTCCAAATGAACTGGGATTTACATGGTCCTTGTACTTGTTCTGTTACCTAAAACAACAAGATTAAGATGGACGTCTATGAGCCATGAGCACAAGGGAAACAATACCAGACCGTAGAACAGCAGCAGAAGCAGAGACATTCCATCGTGTTCAACACCAGATTCAGACTAGTTTGTACTTTAAGAACATCATTACATTTCAAATTGGTCTGGTTTGGGAAATCCCAGTTTGAATTCGGAAGCTCAATCTACTTAGCTTTGTTGTGAGAATTAAATTTGACAATGTATATAAAGCACTTAGTTGAACACAGAGAAAGCAGCCACTCCTGGGGACTGGGAAGGAGCTACGTGCTTCTTTCACTTTTGTTTTTGTGCTTGTTTCCCATCTCTTTATTTTCAGAGCTTAACCCAGCAAGCTCAAAATAGACATCCGGTAAATGAATGAATGCGTGCAAAAATGAATGGATGGATGATTGTACGGATAAGTAGGTGAGGGGAAAAGTGCCTGCTATTCCAAGATGATTATTTGTTTTCATGGCATGGTAAGGAGAAAAGGTTTGATTAGGACAAACATTCAGTGGACCTTGTGACTTTGCAAAATCCCTGAGAATGAGCATGTGGCCTTCTCTCTGGCCTCATTATGCGGGTCTTGTACACACTTGGGCCGAACCCGGGTTACACCTGTCCCCATTTTGCACCCAGCTGGAGACTGCCCTCTCATGATTTCCCTGCTATTGAAAGTCTCTCGCTGAAGCTTACAAACCTAGTGTGATCCAGGTCAACACGCTCAGACAAGTGGAGTAGTTCCAGTGACCTCAAAGCCAAGCCAAGAAAGCCACAATAACCCCTGTGCAGGTAGTGCACACAGCCAGTGGGACCTGGCTCTTACCAGACCTTCTCAGCTTGCTGGTCTACTAATTGTAATTGGATGTACGATGAAGCTCCTACGAAGCTTCTGTGGATCCCTCAAAAACAATTCATTGGCTTCTCTCTACTCTCTGAAAGGTTTCCTGACATTTGTCAAACATTCAACAAAAATTGCTAGTGTATGTTGTCTGTTGGACCTTGTGATAACATCCAAGTTTAAAAAATTAAAAATTTGATTCTCCAATTGGAGAGTTGTCCTCTTGGATAGGATGAAAACAAGACTTAAAAAATAGATGGTACAAATATGGCGTGATCATTCATACAAGGGAAGTATACCACTACTGAGTTACTATTATGCCAGTGTTTACTTCTTATACTAAAAATAACTGCTATTTGCATATTACATATTCACTTCAAGGAAACATTGGAATTAGTTTTGGATGTGAGATTCTCACAGTATAAAAGAACTATTATTTCCACAGTTTTTCCCATGAGACTGTAGTCTCAGAGAAGTTCTGTGAATTACCCAGCAATTAGTGAATGACAACCGGGTTCAAAACCCAGTCTCCTGACTTTAAGTGCAGTGGTCTCTCTAGAGTTCCTTATTTCTTGATGATTTGCACCATTTTGAGGACCGCCCCCCCAGCACCTGGCACTGTGCCTTGCAGGTATGTAACATATGGACCAACTCTGTGGACTTTGAGACTCTGTTAGGCTTGACTGGGAATCCTGTTGGGTCTAACCTACCAACTGGATAGGCTTGTCTATATGACCTGAGCCTCCTGCCCCTTATCTGCAAGATACAGATAAGAATATATCTCTCCACACTTAAGATGAAAAAAAATGAAATGATAAAATAATTAATAAAAAAATAAAGTTCAGGGGCACTTGGCTGGCTCTTTTAGTAGAGCAAGTGACTTTTGATCTCAGGGTCATGAGTTCTAGCCCCACGTTGGGCACAGAGATTACTTTAAAAAAGTGTTTTAGTACCAATTGAAGAAGCAAAAGAATTTCATTGTATTCTGAAGTTTAAATGCCGAAGAATATAAATTACCTCCTGAGCTGATGGAGAGAACTCTACAAAAATGTGTTTCCTTTATTTTCCTTTGTACCCTTTCTTTCAAATTGAGGCAATGAACTCTGAGCACTCTCCTTGTTTCTAAGTTCTATGATGCTACTTTTGTTCTGTGTTGTTTGCACAGGAAAGAATAGGAATGTATGTCAGTTGAGAGGCTCAAGGTCAGAGAGCTGGAACCCAAGCAGAAGCCAGGTCCCCTAACCGGGAGCACAGCAGCCTCCGGGCCCCTGTGCTTTGACCAACATACAGCAGAAGAATATATCGGTTCTGCAATGAGCCCATATCTTTCCCCAGTTGGCTTTAATCCTTACTGAAAAGCTGATGGTCTAGAGGTGATGAAGTGATTAATGGTGACAGTGCTGGACTGAGGGTCCTTT
>NW_024427107.1:74957686-75018644 GCF_017311325.1 Ursus maritimus
ATTTCTTTTTTCAACTGGTAGTCTGGGCAACCGATTCCAAGATCACCAAGGTAGTGACAGTTTTTCTTATAAGCCATTTCTTGAGGACTTAAAATTCTCGTCTGCACTGAATGACATGGCTGTATCTCTTGGAGACATGATAGCTTCTTTCCCCATTTGCCCGTGTCCATTAACTTCTCCCTTCTGTATGTAAAACACTTTCAGGAGAAGTAATGGGATTAAATCTTCTCCAGAGTTTGTTGTTTGCTAGGTATTGTCTCTGCATGGAGACACTGTGCAAAGTTCAGTGTCTAAAATAAAAATGCTGCACTTAATATACAGTACCCACAGTCGGCTCTATTGCTATTTCTTGAATCAAACAAGATCGTCTAATGAGTATTACTGAAGAGTCCTCTTAAGGATCTTAATCCACATTGACACCTGCATTGGGTGCTGATTCAACTACTTGACATCACCTTGGGTGATTCATAACAGGTGTGGACATCAGCAGTGCAGGCTGCTGAGAAGGATAGCTTTAGCCCCGCCCATTCTCAGCATTTCTATGCCCACCCACCCCCGTGTGCTTGGCATTCAGTGACCCCCTGCAGCCCTGACTAGTCTGGCATGTCCTTTAGAATACCGTCTTGTCTGTGCACACCCCACCATCCAGTAATGCTACTTCCCAGTCATGCCCAGTACCCAGAGTCTTGCTTGTTCCACAGAGACAAAAGACTCAATAAAAAAAACTGAGTGGAAAAGTCTTTGGAGTGGAGATTCTCTCTCTCCCCCTCTCTCTTCCTTCACCTTCAGCTCCTCCTTTTTTCTCTACCTTTTCCTCCTCTCTACTTACTCTACTTTACTCCTATGTGGCGGTGGTCGTGGTGGACAGCAGCAGCAGTAAGCTTGGCTCTCCAACCGTCCTTGGTTCAAACCTACTCTGTTTCGTTATATAAACAAGTGATTTACCTAAACCAGGATATTTTGATCTGCAAAACAGGAAAGATGTATATTTCAAAGGACTGTTTTAAAGAATACAGAGAAACATAAATTCTTATTAGTACAGTTTTGGCACGCAGTAATATTTCAATAAAAGGAAGCTGTTATTAATGATCTCATCATTCTTACCTACTACTCATGGATTCTCAGGAGCAATATTCTTGCAATGCTGAATCCAGTCAATTTGAAGCATCACTGAAATCCCCTGCCAAATCAGTATTAGGAAACACATTAACAGGAAATTTGGAATCTCCATATTGAAAGGTTAAAGGATTGAATTTGAATAAGAAAAAGGTTGGGGAGAAAATCTGTATGAATGCACCATTCTTAAAGATAACCAAAGATATACCACGGAAGAAACGAAACCCTGCAAAATTAGTTGGAGACTTCAAAAAAGACTTAGGCTGAAGGCCTTTGGACAACTTCACATTTCCTACTTTCTTTTTATTTTTCCTACTTTCTAACTTCTGCAGTTTTAATGCACTTTCATGAAACAACCCCATAAATATTATAATTAAACTAAATTTGATGATGCAAACTAAAAAAAATCAACTAATGAAACTATATTCCTACTATCTGGCTATGTTTATTTCTCCTGTAAAATTGCATTCATTTAGTCTAAAAACTATACTATTGCTGAAGATACTCTGTCCCCGTCACTTTTCCTCTCCCCTGGCAAGAAACTAGGGCTTGAAGGATCTGGTTTTGAGTCTTATTCTAGAGCTAATCCTCTGTAGGAGCTCAGGCATGTCACCGATCATCTGTAAGGCTGTGGGTATTCCTTCAGGCGATTTGAACCATCCTGCCAACAAATGGCCCAACCAACTATGCAGAAGCAGTCAGTGTTTCTAACACATTTATTTTAGCTCTTTTATCAATGAATAATTGAATGCAAACAAAACCTGAGGACATAATAGCTCTAAGTCTCTACGTACTTGCCTTTATTGGGAAGGGAAAAATAAATAAATGAAAATTATTTCAGATACTGATTGTCATTATCATAATAAAATCATAAACCCCAAAAAAATCTCCATAAGAAATTATGGGATTAGTAAGTACCAGGGACTACACATAGCATGTGAGGAGAAAACCTCTCTGTTGGAATAAATGTTACCTGGCAAATGTTGGATGATGACATAAGGAACTCTGGTCCATGACCACTGGGTGCAAGTGTCCTGAGGCAGGAGAGGCGGTTGTTTTAAAGGAGCAAAGTGAAGATCTGTGTGGCTGGAGGAGATCATATAATAGCGACATTGACGAGACATTTGGTTAGCACAAAAAGCAGGTCATAAGGAGCACTGGAAACAATTTGTCATGGGAATTTGCAAGAAAAATTTAAATTGGGGTATGTCTTGATTAACCTAGAGTTTAGAAAGTTCATAGTGGTTAAGGAAGATCATGGATTGCAAGAGCGAGTTTAGCACAAACCTTAAGAGATAAAAGAGATGATAGTAGCTACCTCTTGGCATGGTAGCTAGCTGGATAATGGTGGCAGGATTGAGGACATATTTTGAAACTAGAGTCTATAGGATTTGTTGATGTATTGGTCATGACAAAGAGAAGCATCACAGATGGTTTCCCGTTCATTTATTGCCCTAACTTTCAGTCATGGTTTTCTTGGATATTGATGGAGTTTTGGTTCTGAAGGAGAGGGAAAGCCTGAGCCTTGCCCTCCCCCCCCCACTCCCCCCACCCCCCTGCTCAATACCCATGAAGCACTCATCCAGGGTCATTTGGCATGGTGTTATTCTTGTCTGGTCCTCACCTGCTGTATTTTTCCTTTGGGGATTCCCCATAACCACCTGCGAAAAAGTGGTGCAGTATCACTAACCTACATGGTCCTACTCCTCTCCTCTTCATTGGAAAACACTTTTATTTAATGAGAGGTGAATCCTGTGGATGAGTGGAGAAGGTGGGCTATCTCACATAGCAAAGCCTAAGCATTAGACAGGAAATTCCTCTGTTTGCTGTGTTATGAATCCTGTGATTTTAGGGTAGGGGCAGAAACTGAGGAAAGTATATATCTTTCTATCTTCCTCCAATGTTACAGGTTGTCTATGCAGATGTCACATAAACACACACTTATATACATGCATTTACTAGTCTTGGTTCTGCTAATCTCTAATCTGTACATTTCCCTCTTAATGTTATATGATTTCATTTGTTTAAAGATGCACATGCGAGTCAGGGGAAGGACAGAGGGAGAGAGAATCTCCAGCAGACCCCAAGCACAGAGACCAACAAGGGGTTTGATCTCAGGACCCTGATGTCATGACCTGAGCCAAAACCAAGAGTCAGATGCTCAACTGACTGAGCCACCCAAGCGTCCCTGTATGATTTCATTCTTAACATATCATGCATATATTTTATTGAGAAGATAAGAAATACGGAATCAAAGTCTGCACTGAGATTTCTATGGGCGGATTCTTCGTGGTACTCAACTCTGAGCTTCAGGAAGCACCTAAGATAAAGGCTAACCTGGAACAGAACAAACACACAGTACATAATTATTTGTTTTAATAAGTTGTTTAGGGTTTTTAAAATTATTATTTGCATTAATTAAATAACATACTGGCCAAATTTGGAAGAGAGCACTTTTAAAATACATTGCTTTTCTTGATTTTTCTAATTAAAAATAATTATTCACTCAGTGCAAAGACAGACAAATACAAAATCTAATTTTAATTAAAACTAATGTAAGTGCATTTGTGTAAAAGTGGACTGGCTTTGGAAAGATGACTTTGAATTTTAAATAGAAAAATTAAATGAAACATGTTATTACTCTTCTGGTGATAAAATACATACGCTTGCAGTCAGGAAATGAGTTTTTAAAATTACACTATTTTTTTTATCTCCATGGATATTTTGATTTGTAAGCAGTCTTACTGCAAGGAATATCTGGTATCTGATAGTCTTCAAGATTTTATTATTTTTTTACTTGATGCAATCTTTCTCTGTATATTATATTATCTGATTTTTTATAACAACCTTGTGTGGTAAATCAGAAAGTATCTTTGTCCTCATTTTATATGAATCTGACTTATCCAAGGTTAACACAGCATGGAAGTGGCAGAACCAGGACATTAATCTTATAATCCTGCGGGTGTTTTCCCCCTTAATTCCTCTGCACTTTATGTGATACCATAGCATGTACCCCAGGTTTTTCAGGACATTTATATAATCTGTGTCACTGTTCCCACTAGAATTTTCTTGGCATATGCATACTTGAAGTTACGTTTTTGCATTGGAAACTATGGTGACAGTAATACATTACTGAGAAGAAGCATTTACTTAATTAGATAATTCTCTCTCTCTCTGTCTCTCTCTCTTTTTCTAAAATCATGGATTGAGTAACTACAAACTTTCAAGCATCACAGAATAATCAGAACTTCATTTCAAACAAAAATGTAGGGGAGTTATAGACGAGTGTCGCCCATCTCGGTTGATCAATTGGCTTTTCTTGTTTCACTTGGAGAAATGCTCTTTATACATAATTCTACAGAAAAGACTAACAATTTAACGTATCAGCAGCTCGATGAGATTAGCTGCAACCTTTGACTAATCATCCTGTCACCTGGCTCCTGAATGCTCGAATGCTAGAAATATTAACAAAGATTTAATTTCCACATTAAAATTCTTGTTTGAAATAGTTTAATATTTCATTCTATCAATTTGAAAAGATTAATATTTACTGTGATCTGCTTTATCTTGAAATCCAATACGCTGTGTTCTGAGGACATTATAATTTAGTTGCATTTGACATGCTCTGAGAAGGGCATAGATTAAATCCTTGATGTGTGGCATTAAACATTAGGAAAGTGGCCGATATTCCTGAGAGAGAATACCCAGTTATGATTTGTTATTAAAATAACAGTAACTTACAAATGCATTGCTATTGTCTGGGAAGGCATAGAGAAAACGCATAGGATAAGGCTTCTACTGAATCATATCAGCTGTGAAAGCAGATAGCCTTTTTTTAAAAAAAATTTTTATTTGTTTATTTGAAAGAAAGAGGGAGAGAGCATGAGATGGGGGAGTGGGAGTGGGGAGGAGCAGAGGGAGAGGGAGAAGCAGACTCCCCGCTGAGCAGGGAGCCAACTTGAAGCTCCATCCCAGGACCCCTGAATCATGACCTGAGCCGAAGGCAGAGTCTAAGGAACTGAGCCACCCAGGCGCCCTGCAGATAGCCTTTTTTTATTATTATTATATTGTGTTAGTCACCATACAGTACATCCCTAGTTTTTGATGTAAAGTTCCATGATTCATTACTTGCATATAACACCCAGTGCACCATGCAATACGTGCCCTCCTTACTACCCATCACCGGCCTATCCCACTCCCCCACCCCTCTCCCCTCTGAAGCCCTCAGTTTGTTTCCCAGAGTCCACAGTCTCTCACGGATGCAGATAGCCTTTTAAACCCACCCGCAGAAGGTGCTGCTGCTGCTTTTTTTTCTTTTTCTAACAGGTAAGGACTTTAAAGTAATCATAGTATTATTAGACTCAACAAAATCTAAAGTAGTTCCTTAATATCACTGTGTTCAAATTTCCCTGTTTGAAATGCCTTTTTTAAAGATTTTTTTTTAAGATTTTTTCTTTATTTATTTGACACAGAGAGAGGGAGACAGTGGGAGAGGGAACCCAAGCAGGGGGAGTGTGAGAGGGAGAAGCAGACTTTCCGCTGAGCGGGGAGCCTGATGTGGGGCTCGATCCTAGGACCCTGGGATCATGACCTGAGCCAAAGGCAGACGCTTAATGGCTCAGCCATGCAGGCACCTCTAAGCTTTTATTTTTAAGTAGTCTCTACACCCAAAGTGGGTCTTGAACCCATGAGTCCAAGATCAAGGGTTGTATGCTTTACCAACTGAGCCAGCCAGGTGCCCCTGAAATATGGGTTTTTAGAGCTGTTTTTCCCCTATAGGATCCAAATACCAGTTGCATTTCGTTGATTTGTCTACTCAGTCTCTTTCATTTATTTATTTATTTTAAAGATTTTATTTATTTATCTGAGAGAGAGAGGGAGTGTGAGTCGGGGGGAGGAGCAAAGAAAGAGAGACAAGCAGACTCCACACTGAGTGTGGAACCCAATGCAGGGCTCGATCCCAGGACCCTGAGATCATGACCTGAGCTGAAATCAACGATTGACTGACTGAGCCACCCAGGTGCTCCAACTCAGTCTCTTTTAATCCAGGACAGTTTTCCTTCCCGTCTTCTGGTAGTGTAGGGAAGGAGCTGCTTTTACTGCTTGGCCATCCTGAGGAGGAGGGGATGTGCAGGTTCAGAGCTGGGGTCTCCTCGTAAGGCTCGGCTGCATGGGAACTAGGAAGACCAATGCCTTGGCACTGAGCTCTCTTCTTGGTGACAAGCATGCCCTGTGAACATCACCATCATGCCTTCCCAGGAAATCTTATGATTAAGTATCTGTTTCCTCCTCACTCCTCTTGGAGATCCTCCAAAGGGACAGATAATACCTGTGTACTTTTTTGGCACTCGGAGAACATTTGTTGAACAAGTGAGGCGTGAATGAGTGGAGTAGAAGTCCTTTTAAGACAGACTGTTTTAAATATCCATTTCATTCCCATAATTGGTTGTAAATACGAACACAAGAGTACCTATCTCCAGCACTTGTTTAATTACAAAACAGCTGAACAAATCCCACCATAAAGAAAAGTCTCTAATCAGTGCCTGACCTGTGGGAGGTGTTCAAAGCTCTATTTTTTTTTTTTCAAGGGAGAACCCAAGCCAGTGTGGGCTGAGGGTCGGGGTAGTGAACACAGACTCGGGAAGTCAGACGAGGGAAAGAATCACATGCTACAGACACTTTTACCGAGCCGCAGTTGAGAGCCGAAATATCTGTAGGCAGGTCTCAGTTGTGCCACAGAAAGATGTCGCAAAAACTGTTTTGAGTCAAAAATCTTTGTTTATAAAACTCAGTCAATAATCTTGGCAAAATCACTTAATCTCTCTAGGACTCAGTTTTTGCTTTAGTTTGGTTTGGTTTAAGTATTTGGGTTTTTTGTTTTTTTTGTACGCTGAAAGAAGAAAGGATCAGACAAAAATATACCCTTGAACAACATGGGGGTTTGGGGCATCTGACCCCCACACAGTTGAAAATACACATTTAACTTTTGACTCTCCAGAAACTCAACTTCTAATAGCCTGCTATGGACCAGAAGCCTTACCAATACCATCAACAGTCAATCAACAAACATTTAGTATGTTATTTTTATTATATACTGTATTCTTACGATAAAGTAATCTAGGGAAAAGAAAATATTATTAAGAAAATTAGGGAACCTGGGTAGCTCAGTGGGTTAAGTGTCTGCCTTTGACTCAGGTCATGATCCCAGGGTCCTGGGATCGAGCCCCGCATCAGGCTGTCTGCTCAGCAGAAGCCTCCCTCTCCCGGCTGCTTCCCCTGCTTGTTCTCTCTCTCTCTCCTCTCTCTCACTCACAAATGAATAAATAAAATATTTTTTAAAAAAGAAAGAAAATTACAAGGGCAAGGAAATACATTCGCGGTACTATATTTATTGGAAAAATCCATGTAGAAGTGGAGTGATGCACTTCAAATCTGTGTTGTTCAGGGGGCAATTTTTTTTCTTTTTCTTTTATTATGTTTAGTTAAAAATTTTTTTCAATTTTTTTCCATTTTAAATTTCAAATTCACTTTATTTTTATTTAATTCATTAACTCTTGGTATGATTTTTCTTAATCTACCTCATGTTACAATAGAAAATTTGCATTAAAATGCATTAGAAGATATGGTAGTCCACTGGAGATAAAGGACATGTAATTAATTGGCATCATGCAATATAAGGACCTACAACATGCCATGGGAGCACAGCGCCTGAAGGCCCTCCTTCCAGCCTGTGTTGCTCCTTGTGCAAGGGCACCCTGGCAAAGCTGTGTAGAGGTGATGATGTCAGATATCGAGCCTGATTGCTGATCTTGAGGACATCATGGGAAAATGTATAGTGGTTCAAAGTACAAACATTTTTTTCTCATTATGTTATATGTTCTATGTTATGTACCTACTATATATATTTGGGTCAGCCGTGAGCTACGTGCCTGAAGTTCAGAAAATGCCAATTAAACTCTGGATATCTGGTGGCCATGGTCCATGGTAAATAGTGTGATAAAACAAGATTGGAAAAGCACCTTGATCCCACATTCTGAAGGGCCTTGGATGAATGATCCAAGTTTTGGATTTTATGTGGTAAATAATAGGGAACCAATGATATTTCTCACGCAGGTAGTAAAATAACTTATATCAAAAGATGATTCTTGTTTCAGTGTGGGAGCCATAAATTAGTGATTGGAGAGATTACAGGCAGGAAGCCTATTGATGAAGAGAGTTTAAAAAGATGAATCTCCCTGAAAATTAACCTCTTCCTGGAATCAAATCTCTGTTCTAATATATGCCGTAAGATCTCTTCTCTTGGACATAATTTTGATTTGTAATTTAGCTTAACTTAAAACTTATGGCAAAACCTATTATTGCTTGCTTAATGCATGTCACTTCATCAAAAAATAGGGTGCATCTTTTTTTAAGGTGCTTCTAGGACAGTTACCATATCTTTCTTGTGGTTCTTCCAATTATTTTTTTCTGATAATTTCTGCTGCCCATTGAGTTTGCTTTTTTCCCGTAAATTACTGTTTAAAGTATTCATTGAGCACTTCCTATGCCTTAAGTACAAGGCTCAACATTTTGCATATGTTACCACATAAATCTTCATAAGAAACTTTTGGGCATTGCTTCCAAGTTAGGGGTAAGGAAGCAGAGAAGACTCGAAAGCTTATATAACTTGGCCAAGGTCAAAAACTCTTTACAAGTGAGTGAAGTCCAAAGACTACATTCTGTCCAGAGAAAAGATCCATGATCTCTTCCTCCTCAGAGCCTAACCCAACTCAAACTGATAAAGGAAATCATATTTTGAGTCAGAAAATTTTGACTTGGAATATTCTCCCTCTCTCTCTTTCTCTCTCTCTCTCTCTCACACACACACACACACAATTTTTTTTAAGAGAGTGAGAGAGCGAGGGGTGGGGGAGGGGCAGAGGAAGAGGGAGAGAGAGAATCTTAGGCAGGCTCCATGCTCAGTGCAGAGCCCAACATGGGGCTTGATCCCAGGACCCTGAGATCATGATCTGAGCCCATACTAAGAGTCAGATGCTTAACGGACCAATCCACCCAGGTGCCCCTCCCACACACTATTTCTATGTCTGTAGGAGGCCATTTACCTAACTCTTAGTGTTCTTATATATAAATGAAGCCAAGCGTATTTATCTACTTGGCTTAGGTTGAACCTTGTATGAAATAGCAGCTGTAGAACAACTGGTACAATGGCAAACTCTAAGAGCTTAGAAATGGCTAGTTCTTTCCCCATCTTGCATCATTTCTTCTGCACCATTCCATACCTCCCTTTGCACCTCAACTCCATTGTGTTTCAATGATCTGTTACAAGTCTTTCTTCTCAGGTCTGGTCAGCTGTGCATATTGAGATGGCAAGTAATTTTTCTCATTGATCTTCATGCCCCCAGTCCTAAATCAATGCCCAGGACATAAGAACTTAGTAAATAATCAATAAATGTTTTAGTGACTGAGTAAGCAAAGGTATAAATGGAATGACTTCTCCTGCTCTAGGAGAATTCCCTTGGCCATAATACGGCACCCTGCAAAGAGGTGTCAGGGAAGAATCGTAATGCATGTGTGTGTGTGGGTCAGAAAGGGGACTGGAAGAAGACCTAGCATGTTCTAATATGATATATAAAACAAACTAAAGCCAGTACAAACAGAAATCAGATCTGTGATTTCTCATTATGTTATACGTTCAGAAACAGAAAAGCAAAATGCACTGACCGAGAGGACTAGCCAGGCACCAAATTAGTCCATTCCCTGGTTACCATGGCAAAAAGTAAAGTAAGCTAAATAATTCTGATTATCAACAAGGAAGACACCTACCTAAAAGTTTTCCTGGCACCTAATTATAAAGACATGTCATAAAGGGGGACTGTCAGAATTCAGTGGAACACATCTTTAGAGAATTAGAGGCTCACAGGCACATCCAGCCTGTGGGCTTCAGCGATCTCATGACAGCACATCTGTGGGAATCATTTTATACCAAGAGCATCCCCTCTCCAACCCCCAAATTAGCTTTCTCCTTGACTTATGAAACATCTACCACCCCCACATCTTCCTCACGTGAATTACTTCTGGTGATTAATCCACTTAGATTTTTAAGGGGTTCAACCTCCAAGTACCCACTTCTGCTATCCTTTCAGATTCTCCCAGAACTCCTCTGTCTCCTGCCTTGGGAGTCTGACTTCCTTCTCCCTGGGAAGGCAGCTGACAACCCTGCCTCATAGTGCAGATACTTGCTGAGCTTCTCTGTTTCTTTAGCTGCCTCCTCTGCAGATCTGTGATTTTCACATTCCGTGCCATAATCCCGAAACCCCAGCACATTGCCTGTCACAGAGCAGGTGCTCAGGAGAGGTAGTGAATGTGCCGTTGAGGGATCTAGTCTTGTTAACTTTCTGGAAGGACACAGGACCCCATAAATGGAACCTGGTCTTATTTTATAGACAATATATTTGGAATGTGTCATGAATTGACTGCCAAAGGATGAATGAAAACTAGACACTAATAAGCACATAGGACCCAACTTGAGAGGAAATGCCCTCCTTTATCCTACCTAAAGAATAAATTTCAGGCTTCTTAGCCTGATATTCAAATCCCTGCATAAGACCCCTAAATATCTATTTAGTCTCCTTTCACACTGCTCCTATTCCAACACCTAAAGCTCTAGATGTAGCAGAACGATTGCCAAGAAATTTGTATTCTTCTCTGCTTTTTAAACCATCTGTTCACACTGCTTTGAAGGATCTTCCTTTTTTTTATTGTCCAGTGTCTTCAGGACATTTAAAATGACACTTTCTATGTGAAGACTTCCTTGATCTTTTGTTAGCATTAACTCCCTCTGGGCTCTTACAGGCATTTTGCTTATCCTTACGGTTACATTCTTCTTCTGATGTGCCTAATCAGATTTCGTTCTACTAGATTTAGAAATCTTAAAGACAAAAGGCATTTAAAAAAAATCTCCAGACTTCCTCTCACAGCTCACGAGCATCCATCTTAAAGATTTGTGTATAGAAAAAATCTCCATAACTATTTACTGAATATATTGACAGGCTTTCAGACTATCTTTGTGGTACTTGGTTTTATCCTGCATAATTTTAAAGAATTATTTATTTAAATTCAATTTAGTTAACATGTACTGTATTATAGTTTCAGGGGTAGAATTTAGTGATTCATCAGTTGCATATAACATTCAGTGCTGATTCCATCACGTGCCCACCTTAATGCCCATCCCCCAATTATCCCATTCCCCCCACCTCCCCTCCAGCAACCCTCGGTTTATTTCCTAGAGTTCAGAGTCTCTTATGGTTTGCCTCCCTCGCTGTTTTTATCTGATTTTATTTTTCCTGCCCTTCTCCTGTGTTAATTTGTTTTGTTTCTTAAATTTCACATATGAGTGGAATCATATGGTATTTTTCTTTCTCTAACTTATTTCACTTAGCATAATACCCTCCAGTTCCATCCATGTCATTGCAAATGGCAAGATTTCATTCTTTTTGATGGCTGAGAAATATTCCAATATATATATGTTATATATATATATATAAAGCTCATCTTTAGCCATTCATCTGTCAATGGACATCTGGGCTCTTTCCATAGTTTGGCTATTGGACATTGCTGCTATAAACATTGGGGTGAATGTGCCCCTTGGAATCACTATGTTTGTATCCTTTGGATAAATACCCAGTAGTATAATTGCTGGGTCATAGGGTAGCTCTATTTTTAACTTTCTGAGGATCTTCCATACTGTTTTCCAGAGTGGCTGCACCAGCTTACATTCCCACCAACAGGGTAAGAGGGTTCCCCTTACTCTGCATCCTCGCCAGCATCTGTTGTTTCCTGAGTTAATTTTAGCCATTTTGCATAATTATTTTATTCGTTTTACTTACACTTACTGTTTTAAATGGGACAGTCTGACCAAACAGTTTCCATGGAGGAGCTGGGGTGAGACAGGACAGCAGAGGCTGGATTATCTGCCTCATTAGCCGTGGGCGCAGTTGAAGATCTTCCTCTCCTCTTGGTTTTCTTCTAACTCTTCTGTTCACTTCTTTTTCTTTTCTTTTTTTCTCATGTATGTAAAAGTTGTACATACGCAGTGTATATAACTTGATGAGTTTGGGGATAAGTAAACACCCAGGAAACCAGAAACCATCACCACAACCTATGCCATAAACCTGTCTATCACTTCCAGAAGTTTCCTCCTGCCCTCTTGATCATCATCACCATCATTATCATCATCACCACCATCGTCACCATCATCATCATCACCACCATCATCACCATCACCACCATCATCATCATCATCATTATTTATGATAAGAAATTTTGTGTGTGTGTGATAAGAAAATTTAACATAACATATATCCTGTTAGCCAGTTTTAAAATCTACGATTTAGTAATGTTTAGGCGCCATCGATACAGTAGATATCTAGGATTCTGCTCACCTTCATTCAGCCTTCTTGGAAGCATCTTTCCTCTCCTGGGCCCTTCATATTTGTTCACTTTGGGGCTCTCATGTTTGCTTCTCACTCCATACACTCTTTCTGGACGATCACTTCCTTTCTTCTATTATACTTGGGACCTTCTCTGGTTCCAAATTAATCTGAGTTACTTTGGCTTCCCGAGTGAAAGAAAGGAATGAAAAGAAACAGAAAAGAATGAAAACAAAAAGGAAAGGAAAGACAAGAGACAGCAACAAAATAAGGCAGAGTGTGGGCTTCTGAGAATTCATCTTTCAGGACAGAAAGTCAGCCAAACTCAGGAGGGACCTGGAACCAGGGATTATGATTAGAAGCCTAATCATGTGTCATTCTCTCTCCATTTCTTTTCTCTCTTTCTCTTTTTAAATATGATGCATCCTCTTTCAGGTTGCACTTTGTACAGAAGATACTGTCATTTACAGCTCCTTAGCTTATCCTCTTTACACATCCAGCCACATTGAAAGTCTGACTTTCTCTTTGGATCTGCTTCTCATTCTTTTTTATTTTTCTATCTTTATTTTATTTTTATTTGTATTTAAATTGTAGTTAGTAAGCATACAGTGCAATATAGTTTCAGGAGTAGAATTCAGTGATTCATCACTTACATATAACACCCAGTGCTTATCACAATAAGTACCCTCCTTAGTACCCATCACTCATCTAGCCCATCCCCCATCCTGTTTCTCATTCTAAAGGGAAGAGACTCTGGCATAGCCTGGACTGGCTTCCCACTTGTCTAATCAATCCTGGCCACCCTACACACAAGGATACTGGAAACCGTCTCCTGTGGATGGGAGATGTTTAAGGAGTTCTGATGAACCAGGTAGACACTCCTAAATTATTGTGATTCCAATAATTTCTGTTGTCATCCAGGGGCTGTTATCACTCATCACTGAGTGGTTAGCAAAAACTCATCAACTCATTGTTTTAACCTCCTGGGTATTTTGACTGAGGTATCTTACATCACATAAACCTAAAATATTTGAAGCATGCCTCAATTTCTATTCTTGTTCTCTTGCTCTGATCTAACCAAGAAATCAGGACATTAAATTCTTTCTCATATTTAAATCTAAATATCACTTGATTATAAGTTTCTTAAAATATACATATGATATATATAGTATATATCTATGAGTTATATATATATGTGATACATATATGTGTTGCATATATCACCCATTTTTTTCTTTGAGTTCCCATTAAGCCACCATCATTTCTCTTTTTTATCTTTTTAAAATCTTTTTAAATCTTTACATTTTTACATCATTTTTCCTTTTATTTATTTATTTTGCATGTGCAAACAAAGGGGGGGGGTGCAAGGGGGCAGAGGAAGAGGGAGAGAATCTTAAGCAGGCTCCACACTCAGCACAGAGCCTGACACAGGGCTCGATCTCATGACCCTGAGATCATGACATGAGCCGAAATCAAGAGTCAAACACTAAACTGACTGAGCTACTCAAGCACGCCCTAGGCCACCATCATTTCTAACTTAAATTCAGTAGTGAGACACATTCTCCCTTCCCCCAATCTCTTTGCTTTGGCATATTTTCATATTTTTAGTATATATGCTTTAGAGCAATTTTTTCAAAGCTAAAGTTATTTGCAGCTGAAAGCCACAATGCATTTTCTCATCATCTTGTTTGCTATTTATAATAATCCTTTGAGGAAGATAGGAAAAAAACCTCCATTTTATAGAGAAAAAAACAGTCTGTGAGAGATGAACTAGCTGACAGTCCTATGGCTCCTTAAAGGTGAGCATGGGTGCAAATGTCTAATGACATAAAGTGTCAAAAATGGCTTAGGCACGGAGGTTGTGAAGGGGAGTTACTGGAAGAAAGCAGAAGATTTATTATCAATAAAATAATGCAGCCTCCCCCAGGAGGTGTATTCAACCATTGTTAAATTTTGGTCTGGAAAAAACCTGACTTATGTTTGAATGGCTGGTAAAGATGTTTTCCACTACTAATTTATATAAGACTCAAATAAGTCAGTGATCCTAAATTCTAAGAACAATTGCAAAGACATTCTTTCATCACATTCATTGTGGGAAGCAGTTGGCTTAAACTTAGAATGACTTCACCGTAGTCCACAATACTCCACTAGCCTGACAGGTGCCCTAAGGTGGCTTATCTCAACTGTGTAGAATTGTCCTTGTTCTTTAAAAATGGAGCTGTTGGTGGAGCTGCCTCCCGCTGCCCACCCCACTCTCAGCTTGCATGATTCCATTTTGGCATTCAGCTAATAAACTATAGGTGTTAGCTAAGAGGTGACTTCCCCCCTCCCCCTCAATGACTCATTTTTCCTGATACCTGATTTATCCAATCTAGGTCCCAAGAAGAGTTTTTATTTCAGAGTGATGATGGACAGTATGCATTTTACCAGTAATATGTTTCAATAGTTAATGAGCCATGGCTATTTCTAAGAGGGACGTATCTTTTGTCTTCCTACAGCTTCAATATAAGAGCACCTTCCTGTAATTCAACTTGACTTAAAAATAAGATGGTCCACTTTCCGTTTAAAGCCAAGTTTCTGAAGCCTCAAATTCTAATAGAAATAGGCTTAAAATCGGAGGTATTTCTATTTGCGTATGTCACTTTTGACTCCTATAGCCTTCTGCAGTACAAAACTGATATTACCAAACCTCTGTCCTACTTAGGATGAATGACGAGTTACACTGTGTGTCCCAAGCTCTGGGTCTTTAGCTCAGATCAATGCACACACAAATGATGGAGCTGGCAATTGTTGAAACAGGGTGGTAGGTGGCCAGCAGGCCCCAGCGCATGACAGAACATGGAATGAATCATCTTTTCTCAGACTGCCATCGTGACCTGTGCCTTTCCCTCTGTTCTTTGTTTATCTCTCTTATGACCTCTATTTCCAGATAATACATTCTTTCTTTGGACTCGACAGCATATTTGGATTTTCTGGCATGATCATATGTTTTTTGTCCTGTGCCCAGTTGTGTTTTCCCAATCATCTGACTACTTGAACCTTGCAATAGAAATCGCCCCTGGGACTGGTCAGCTTGGCGAGCCTCCTACCAGGTATTCCATAACCCAAAGAAAGAGGATTTGGTGACCGCAGCATTTTAATCCAAGTGGTCTGTGTAAATGAGATAATGTATGTGAGAACACTTCTAAACTATAGGGAATTAGTCAATGATTTGATGTGGAAAACCATCCCTGACTTTACTAACTATATGTATATGAGTATATGTGTGAGTATATATGTGTGTGCATACATGCATGTGCATATGGACATACATATATCTGCGTATGTGTGCATATGCATGTACATATGTGGGTGTGCATGGCTAGGTTTATATGTATGTGTTGTATGTGCATATGTGTATGCATGTACCTGCAAATAATTAGGTGCATATTTGCACGCATACGTTCTGTATGTACATCCATTTATATTTATGTTTTTGTGTATGTGTATGTCACAGATTTGCTGAATTTACTGGATCTTTCCTTGCTGAGCAATAATTACTTGCCCATTTAACCTTCGCCTTGACCCACATTAAGAGTACGTCTGTTCATTTCTTGGTTTCCTGTCTGTGCAGATTTCTCCTCTCCAAAGGTGGAACTCTCTGATTCCCACATGGAAACAACCCTGCTCCAGTTTCTAAGATCAGTGCTGGTGAAGGTCATGAAGATTTCTAATGGGCTCTGCTCTCAGAGCGTGCGATGTTACTGACAATACTTGAGCAGTCCTGTGCTCCATTTAGAGTACCTGGCTTCCCGCCCTGTCACCACATATTTCTAGATCTTCAACTTAGTTTTCTGTAACATCAGAATTTTCCCTCTTGCCAGCCCAGCCCCGGCCTGTGGCTGGAATCCAACCCTTACACGAGAACCACAGTCCTACTCCTCGCCTTTGTGACTGCACCTTACCCACTCAGGGGCTCCTGACATCACTGCTCGTCTGTCACAACACTTCACTGTCTGACACTGAATGTTCTTGATACTGACAGCAAGCTGTTATTTAACCCTTCAGACAGCAATGGTCAAAAACATCGGGATGGTTGCCTCCAGTGAATAAATGTTAAGATGTTCTAAAAACAGCAAACAGTAGCAAGAGGGGCGAAATCATTGCTTGGCATAGTTTGCTCTGACCCAAATCTCGGTGACTAGTTATCCCTTTTCAGATCATTCTCATTCTTGGGTGAATCAAAAGGGGAAAGGATGAAAAAATAGATAGAATTCGGAGATAGAGACTGGCCTAGGATGGGCTGAAGGTGTTGAGTACAAATTTATTTGGACGTTTAAATAATGCTGGGAATATAATGATTTGGCATTCTGTTGTTGCCAAAGTGCCCGTACTACATCTCAAATATTCCTTCAGGGACTTTATTCTGCTGCTTAAAAGGCTTCCTCTGAGCCTTACCTGCTATACTAGAAGGGGTTGTCCTGCTTCTGAAAATCTGTCTGAATACTGAAATGTGACTGTTTCATTTTACGTCCCACAGTCTGGATGTGTTGGTGGTAGTGATATCCAGGCCACTTTCCTGGAATCTGAAATTTCTCCGGGCTCTTGAGCAAAATCAGAAAAGAAAAATAATTCATAATAACAGAAACAAGGAATACTAAGAGTCTGCAATGAAATGAAAATTTGAAAACCTTACAAAATAATTAAAAATGTTTTCAAAAACAAGCACACAATTCCAGCCACATGGTATCATGAAGGAATTGGAGGGGCTCCTCTCTTTATGTGGGGACAATGTGTCTGACGCTAGGTGGTCCACAGTGCTCTTCAAATTTCAGTGGTCTCAGTTATAAATTCAGGATCATAACTGGTACCTAGGGACTGTACCAGACAATTTCTTATGCTTTAGCCTCTCTAATTATGTAATTCCTTCCTAATTCCTCTAGTAAGAGGAAAAGGCAGAAGTAGGAAGATGAGGATTATTCTTTTCTGACCAAGTGCAAATTATACTCTTATTTTTTTTAAAGATTTTATTTATTTACTTGAGAGAGAGCAAGAACGAGAGAGAGAGAGCACAGAGGGAGAGGGAGAAGCAGACTCTTCGCTGAGCAGACAGCCTGACATGGGGCTCCATTCCAGGATGCTGAGATCATGACCTGAGCCCAAGGCAGCCGCTTAACCGACTGAGCCACCCAGGTGCCCCCAAAATTAAACTCTTACATGCATATTATTCTCGTTGCCACAACCTTATCCATGAGGCATAGTGGAATCCAATCATGTTGGATTGAAAGAGGGAAATAAACACAGGAATACAGACCACAGATCTTTCTCTTTTTCTACTTCAGGCTCATCAATCATTGCTCATTTCCTCCCTTGGCCCCACTCACCTCCCCCCAACCCACCCACACCTGTACTTTATCCTTTATTCTTACTTCCCTGATTGCAGAGTTCCTGCCTGGCTAACTTCTGCACATCCCTCGAGGTAGACACCCCCTCTGTGTGGTCTCATAACAATGCGTGTTTACCTCCGGTGTCCTTAAACCAATGCATTGCCTTTCCATGGTGTTTTGTTCTCTCCCCACCACTGTAAGCCGCTTATGGGCGTAGGGTATGTTCCTTTCTCTATTTCAAGTGCCTTACAAAGTAATATGCACCTAGTAGGCATTTAAAAATGAGCTGTTGGTGGAATTCATGAATACACACAGAAACATACACATACATAGATATGTCAGTTCTTATGTGGTACGTATAGAAGCTATAAAAGTTGTAAGTGGCCTTGGTTTGGATTTCTTCACTGATGGAAAAAGCAAGACCTCATAGGGATCATCCTCATTATGAATAGCTATATTCATAGCAACTTTTCTTTTTGCACTTGGACAAAATACACCTCCCAGTAGCATTCACAAAACGATTGTAGTTCTATTATCTGGGTTCATATGCAATGACTTTATCTTATTCTACAAGATTAAAATGAACAGTTATGCTTTATAATTTAGGAAACATTTTTTTCACATAGTATCATTTCATTGCCACAACAACTTTTATGTGATTTCTTGATGTCCACATTATCGGTTAAGGTCTAATCAGGGGAGTGAAGCCATGTTGGTTATTTCAAGAAAGAAAATTAACGTACTCATTGTTAACACTCATAATGTTTTGAGGACCTGGAAAGACAGAACAGGAACAAAGAAAAAAGTTGGAATTATTAATACTTAGAAGTTCAGAGGAGGAAGGCTGCAGAGCGGGGACTCAGACGATAGAGCAGAGAATTGATCAGTTAGGGCTGTATCTCTAGGGACAGGTAATGACGTTGGTCCTGTGACTGCTGGAAACGCTGAAAACTGGAATAGAATGCTTACTTCTGGGTCAAGAACCATTGCTTCGGGGATACTCACAAACACAGGAAGCAAAACCAGAACTAGACCGCAGACAGGGAAGAGTGCGCTCTGCTTTCTCCTCCCCCCACGCCCCCGCCCCCGTCTTCCAGCCTGACTCGAGCGCCCCCTAGTGGCAGATGGTGAAAGGGAGCCAGTTTTCAAAACCAATGTCCTGGGCCAAGCAGTAGCTCAACACCAGGAAGCAGAGTATAGAAGGGTGGGTGTTCTGCCTAGAGACAACCGCACAGCAACTGCCACACTTATTTTGTGTTCAAGAGCATCGAAGGTAGAGGCTCATCAAGAATTTTCCCATAAACAACCCAGTTAGTAGCATGAGCAGCATGGACTTGGATTTCTTTCTTCTCCAGACACAGTGCCAGATGATCAGAGCATTCTTCATCTTCCCTCCGCATCAGGGAAAGGTGTGTGTGTGTGTGTGTGTGTGTGTGTGTGTGTGTGTGTGAGCGTGTGAGCATGTGAGCGTGTGAGTGTTGGGCAGCACGTAGAGGTACTGATATGGAAATGAGAAGACTAGGGTTTGTGTTTGTTGACAGTATCAAGTGCTCACTACATACATTATCGTTCTGAGCCCCAATTTCTGCTCCTGCAGGTGCACATAACAGGTTTCCAATGCAACAAGATTAAGTCCCTCCAGAAACCAAGCTGCTCGGCCTCCATAAATATGGAGTATTCGCAGTGTGCAGAACACTGTGCTATGCACTGGGAACAAAAGGACAAAAAGGACAGCCAAGGTCACCCTCTCCGGAGGTCAGACTCTAGTGGGATCTACAGGATCAAGGAAGCAACCACACAAGGTATATAGAATAGAGTGTACGATTTCAGTTGAGCTCACTGCTTTGGCAGAAGAACCGAGGCTCAAGAAAGCACGTAGAGCAAAGGATCCTGACTTGGAGTGGAATCAGGGAAGATGTCCTGGGGGAAGTGAGCAGGAAGTATCTGGAGAAAGTGGGATGGGAGAAAGGAGGTGGGAGGTGGAGGGTAACCTTGTGAAGGGGGCAGTGAGGCTCATTCCAAGACCTGAGAGAGGGACCATGGTACTGGGTCGATTGAAGGAGTGCAAGGTGGGGGACGAAGTTGAGCCTAGAAAGAGAGAGAGGCAACAGCCAGAACCTTGAGTTGATGAAGGGGAGAGAGCTTTATAAAGCACAAAGTGCCAATACAAAGTATGTATGATTATCGCTCCTGAGATTAAATACATAAATAAAGAAATAAATAAATACATAAAACTATTTTTTTTTCACTCTCTGCCATTTAGAAAGTGAGTTATTGGAATCAGAAGGAAAGGCTGAAACTGGCCTGAAATCAGAAGCAAAAGCATCCAGAAAAGCCATGTGCGTCCCCTCCACATTAAAGGCGTTCCCCCACCCGGTTAGCAAACCTAGTACAGTGCAGAGGGAGACGACACCACACCTTACTGTATAAGTTCTTTCAGCAGATATTTAAAATGTAATAATAATGTGGGCTTCAAAGGTTTGATTGCTTGATCACAGTAGCTTGTTAATTAAAGGTGCAAAGAGGGGAAATTTGCACCGGAGGGAGAAATAGGATTAGTTTGCAGGAGAAATCAGATTAGTGTTCCTGGCAGCCGGCCAATCGCAGAGGACGCGCACAGAGCCTCAGGAGAGATAGAATCTATCTTTCCAAGTGTCTGTGGGAGGACAGGCCTCCCCTCCACATGTCCAAGGGCAGGCGAGGAACAAAGCCACTCTGACTGCTCACCCCTGACCTTGACTCGCTTCCCCAGTATTAAATGTGCGACTTGCTAATTGCTCTCGGTGGAGATAACTGTGTTCGGAATTCATTTGGCTGAGCAGTCTGTGTGGTTGCGGAATCTCTGACAGCACATGATTAATGAGGAAGGCTGGTTTTCACATCCTCTGTTGGAGAGATTTGGGCCTCATCCCATCCTCAGGGCCCCTCTGGGTTTGGCTCATGTCACGGTGGCCTGTTTCATGAGGCGAGGCCGAGCAGCTTGGTTTCTGGAGGGATGATTAGGAGAGCGATGATAAGGTAGGGCAGGCCGGGGAGGCAGGAGAATGATGATAAAATCCCAGAGTAGCCGAGGTGGCATGAGGAAATGGGATGCTGGACGGGCCGGGGTCAGAACCCTGCCTTTCACAGCTCGAGTCCTGTGACCTTGGCGAATTGGTTTAACCTCTCTGAGCCTCAGATTACCTGTTGTAAAAGAAGAGCCTCAAAACCTACCTGGAGGGTGTTCTAGAGAGTTTCTAAATAATGAAGCCCGGCAGTTTCGGGCATAATACTCTCGTTCACTAAGAAAAGGCCACAGTTCCTCTTATAGCAAAGTGTGTTCACACATGCTTTCTTGATCTGCTGAGATTGGTTCAGAAATGTCAGTCCCTAAGCGTTTATAATTCTTATCTATACACTGCTAACCCCATATTGGGCATTCCACCAGTAGTGCTGTCCCCCGCAGCTGGGAGACAGGGTCTCAGCTTCGATGATTGTGGTCAGTAATTCCCTTGCCCAGCCTTCAGGGGGTGCCCTCCAGACAAAGTCACCTTCCTCCTAAGTCAAGCCTCCCTCAGTGCAATGACGCAAGCCTTAGTCCCCAGAGTCAGGTGCACTACTTGGCCCAATGTGACTCTTAAGTAGAATGCAGTGGACTCATATATCTTTTTTTTATCATTTGCTCATGATCTTGTCCTTTTTCTTCCCAACACAGCATCAAGAACATATCTCATCTTACTTTTTGCCTCCCAGAAAATAATTGAACGTGTGGGGCATTGTGGGAGCCCCCCCAATCCCTGTGCCCAGACAATTGGTCAGTGTTGTGAGTGGCCCGGGGACCCCACTTGGCTCTCTTCCCAAATGGGGACGATAGTCTTGTTGGGAAGTATGCCCTAACACCTGTGGAATCCAACACTAACTCTGAGTAGTTAGTGTCAGAATTGAATTGCACTACACCAGTTGGTGTCAAGATAAATGGAAACTCATCATAGTCTGGACTGTCTGAAATTTATTTATCCTCCTTAGCTACATGGACTTAAAGCCTTCCTGCTCCCTGAGTCTCAGTGTTACCACCTGTCAGCCTGATATAATGGCAATGCTTGCTGGACTGTGAGTTGTAGGTGAGGATTCAAAGTAAGGTACCTAAAGCCGCATACACAGTGCCTTGAGAATCATCAATGCCTAATAAATGTTATTTTTGGTTATGACCGTTGAATCCGTCACGCTGGATTACTCCATTTCCACCACCGTCTCCCTCCTTGTGGCTACGCCAATGGACCACTTGAAGGCTCAAGGTGTTGGCCGGCTCACCAGGTGGGCGTAGAGCCCATCACTGCTATTGAGGAGGGTGGTCTGTAAGGTAGACTGGGGGATGGGGGGATGCAGAGTTATGCAGACGTAGAGGCAGCTATGGTTTGGCTTTGACCTTGGGAGTTTGTGTGTGGCAGGGTCAGTGGCATCCCCTTACTCTATTCTAAAGCCACTTAATATTCAAGATTGCTTGCTCTGGCATTAGAAAGAAAAAAATCTAAAGCACACTAAAAATATCCTTTTTGTGCTCTGTTGTTTGAAGTAAGTGACCTAAATTCCTTTTGTATCAATGTCTTCAGGTGATGGGATGATAGACTTCACGAAATCACACACTGCAAAGGGCTCAGACTAAAACTGATACCAAGCCAGTGCCGGTTACTGTAGTTGTGGATTCACGTGCAGACCTGTGTTTTCATCCCATAATCTGATGGTGTGTACCCAGGTGAATGGATGGGGTGTTGTATTAGGTCTTAAAACATAGTTGGCTTGAACGCACTATTCTCTGATCCATGGCACTTAGCACTGTTCCTGCCACATTGCAGGCACTGAATAAATAATTATGAATAAATATGTTATAATTTCTTCTTAACCTTGCAAATGCATAATTGAAATAAATTACTTTAATACCCCCTGTGATACCCTGAAGATATTGTACAATTTATTCTGTGTCTAAGGACCTTGAGAGGTTTCATGTTAGTGCTGACAATTATAATATTCATCATATTTATCTGTCACATTATGAGCCATTAACACCATTTCTTGGAAGGAAATGAAAACTTCTGAAAATATGAATAAGCCCATTTTTTTCTGATTGACAGCAGGGATTTTATGTCTGATTCTGTTTATTCATCGAGGCTTATTACATTTTTTTCCTAAGGGAAAGTAACCTAAAATACATCAGATTCTTTCAATAGTACCGTATCTAGGGGCGCCTGGGTGGCACAGCATTTAAGCGTCTGCCTTCGGCTCAGGGCGTGATCCCGGCGTTATGGGATCGAGCCCCACATCAGGCTCCTCCGCTGGGAGCCTGCTTCTTCCTCTCCCACTCCCCCTGCTTGTGTTCCCTCTCTCGCTGGCTGTCTCTATCTCTGTCGAATAAATAAATAAAATCTTTAAAAAAAAAAAGCATAAGCATTTAAAAAAAAAATAGTACCATATCTTCCTATATTTCTTAAGATGAGTCCAGTAAGAAAGTAACTGAAGAAGTATATGTCATTGGAAAACAAGTTAATATGTAGCTTTAATACTGTTTCATGGAAAGAAAATATATACAAAACGTGTTGGGGCACCTGAGTGGCTCAGTCCTTTGAGTGTCCAACTCGAGTTCGGCTCCCGTGCTGATCTCGGAGTCATGGTATTGAGCCCAGGGGCAGGCTCCACACTCAGCTGGGAGTCTGCTTGAGATTCTCTCTCACCCTCTCCCTCTGCCCCTCCTCCCCTCTCTCAAATAATAAACAAATGCATAAATCTAAAAAACGAAAAACCAAAACACAAAAAACCTCGCTCAGTCAGTCCTCTTCCAAGTGACATGGGCTGAGAGAAGATCATACATAGATTAATACGACGATCGTGATGATGGCGTACAGACAGGATGGGGGAATCGTCCCATCTTACATAAGGGCGTGTAAAGAGCACAAGATAGAGGAGGAAACAGGAGGAAACAGAGAGGAGGACTTGTACGCTGAAACCCTGGCTTGAAGACCTGGGTGTTTTAATTCATTAAGCCTATATTAAGTAATCTGTATAGCAGGTAATTACGACAGACAATTAAACAAGTTTATATATGTAAAAATGCTTTGATAACCAAACAGTTTGTGTTACTAATGTGTTTGTGGGTGGAGATGATTTCCCCAGTCCCCATGCTTAATGAGATTGTGAGTTCTTCTTGGAGAACTGACTCCATTATCAGTCTGTAATACGTCTCTTTATTTTTTGATCATTTTCTTTGTTCTGAAGTCTGTTTTGTTTAAGATTAATATAGTTCCTGTAGATTTCTTTTGATTAGTGTTAGCCTGGTATATCTTTATTTATCTCTTTACTTTTAATTGATCTATGTCTTTATATTTAAGGTGGGTTTTTTGTAGAAAAGATATAGCCAAGTCTTACTTACTTACCTACTCTGACAATCCCTGTTTTTAGCTGATATACTTTTGTTATGGTTATTGGTATAGTTGGATTAAATCTATCATGTTGTAACTGTTTTCTCTTCCTTATCCCTCTCTTCTGATTCCTCTGGTTTTAATTGAGCATTTTGTATTTCATTTGATCTCCTCTCTTAGCATATTAATTATACATGTAATTACACACACACATTTTGAACTTTAAGGTGTCCTGGAGTTTTCAGTATACATTTTAAACTAATTTAAGCCTACCATCAAACAACACGGTACCACTCTATGTTAGTGCAAGTACTATGTAGCAGAGAATTCCCAGCTTCTCCCTCCATCCCTAATGCTCTTGTTGCCATTTATTTCACTTGCCTGTATGGATAATTACCAAACATTATTATTATTATTACCTTATTTTTTTTAAGATTTTATTTATTTATTTGAGAGAGAGAGGGAGAGCACAAGCAGGGGGGAGGAGCAGAGGGAGAGGAAGAGGGAGCAGCAGACTCCCTGCTGAGCAGGAAACCCAACGCTGGACTCAGTGCCAAGACCTGAGCTGAAGGCAGACACTTAACTGACTGAGCCACCCAGGCGTGCCTATTATTACTTTAAACAAACAGGCAGGCAGGTGTTTTTTAGATCAACTAAGAAGAAGAAAAATAGGAACAATTTATCTTCACTTCTTTCCCCTTCTCTAAAATTCTTTCTTTTTCTATGTAGATCTGAGTTTCCTACCTGTATCATTTCCCTTCTCCCCAAAGAACTTCTTTTAATCTTTCGTGCGGGGAAGATCTGCTAACAATTAATTCTCTTAGCTGTTGTTTATCACTTTCCAAGGATAATTTCACTGGACATACAATTACAAGTTGTTGTTTTGTTTTTCTTTCAACCATTTAAATATTTCACTCCATTCTTTTCCACTTTGCATGGTCTGTGATGAGAATCCGTCTGTTTTCTGTTCCTCTAGAGGTAAGGTATTCCCTGCAACCTCTGGCTTTTTTCAAGATTTCCTTTTTCTCTTCACTTTTCCTCAGTTTGAATATGATATGTCTAGGTGTAGATTTTTATTTTTATCTTTGGTATGTATCATGCTTGACATTTTCTGAGCTTCCTGGATCTGTGCTTTGGTTTTTGTCATCAATTTTAGAAAAATTTTGGACTTGATCACTTCAAGTATTTCTTCTGTTCTGTTCTCTCTCTTCTCCTTCTGGTATTCTAATTAGACATATGTTAGATATTTTGAAATTTACCCACAGATCTTTGGTGTTCTGTTGTGATTTTGTGTTTTGTTTCCTTTCCATTCTTTGCTTTTCAGTTTGTAAAGTTTCTATCAACCTATCTTCAAGCTCACGGATTCTTTCCTGGGTGTTGTTCAGTCTACTATGAACCCATCAAAGTTGTTCTTTGTTTATGTGTATGATATTTACTTCTAACATTTCTTCTTAATTTTTTTCCTTAGAGTTTCCAGTCGGCTTCTGTTGCCCATCTGTTCCTGCATGTTGTCTATCTTTTCTATTAAAGCACGTAGCCCATTAATCCTAGTTATTTAAATCCTTTATCTGATAATTCCAACATCTGGGTCACATCTAAGTCTGGTTCTAATGATTGCTTTATCACTTCAGATGTGTTTTGCTCTTGCTTTTAGGCATGATTTGCTTTTTTTGTTGAAAGCCAAACATAATGTCTTGGTTGTTAGAAACTGAAGTCATAGCCTTTTTAGTGTGAGGTTTTTATGTTACTCTGGCTAGGGTTTGGACTGTATTTAATTTTTTGTGATTATGGTGTCAGAGGCACACAATTATTCTAGTGTTCTTGTGTTTGTCTTCCCTGTTGGTGTTGGGTTTCCCTGAATACTCCTCCTCAGAGAGAGTCTGTGTCTTGCAGCTCTTTCAGCTGTCATCCCCTGTGAATATACCAAAGTTCTGTTGGTGGTGGTAAGGTCTGGGGGCTGGGGAAGCAAGTGCTCTGTAGCCTTTTGAGAAAGTCATTGTTTCTGTGGTCCTGTGTCCCTGGGCTGCAATCTTCACACATGTTTCTTGCCTTTTTTTTTTTTTCCTATCCTAATAGGAGACACGAATTCTACAGGTGGGTGGAATAGGAGAAATGAGATTTGCGCAGGTGGGATAAGGTTCTGAAGAGTTCTTTTGCTCTGGAGAGTAGGTATTTGTTATGGGGAACACTCCAATGTATTCCACAAAGATTAGCCTTCCCCTTCTCCTGCTGGAGTCACAGGGAATCTCTTGGTGTTTCCACTGTGAGAGTCTGACAGGGTTCTGCTTGCTGAGTCATGAATGTGTGCTACCGACTCAAAGACAGGCTTTTCTTATTCTCACAGTGGTCCAAGCCTAGCCTCCAGCAATTCTTCCGAATTGCCCTCTAATAGCTTATGGCTCCAGCAGCTTCTGCTCCAGGTAAACAAAACGCAGCTATGACTCTGGATTCGCATTTCTCTAACACTTAGTAGTTTGTCATGCAATGCCTGTTCTCTGATAGAGCCAAAAGAGTTGTTTAATATCATGTTTACAGGTGTTTGTTTTGTTGTGTTTTTGTGTGTGTGTGTGTGTGTGTGTGTGGATAAGAGTAACAAGTTCCAAGTTCTTTACAAGCTGGAATTGTGTGGTACAGGAGTTATATCTCATTTAAGTAATACATATAGTTACAAATATGGTTGATTTTATTCCAGCTATGTAAAAAAATGCCCTTTAAATGAGAACAGTGATGGTTTTCATTACATTTATCTATTTATTATATTTCAATGGAGTATTTTATGGCACATCATGTTGATTTTCCCTTTGCAGTGGTTACATAAAGTTCATTCTTTTAATAAAAAAACATTAACTAAGATTTGAGTTAAATAAAGGAAAATGTAATTAAGATGGTATCATAAAGACTGTGCAGGAATTACTCAAGTTTTGGGAGCCGTCATTCATACCATGCTAGCCTGTTCCATTGGACTGACTTTACAGCATAATCTGCCTGGAATATTTCTCAGAGTCCTATCCACTCAGAGCAGTTACTCGGAAACCAGGGCAGGCCTAACTTAGTCTGGACATCTAGCTTCCTCAGATCTGGAAGGCACTTCTGTAATTCATCTCATGTTAAAAAAGTGTCCCATGCCTGCTAACCCTGCCAAGGCATCCAGTGGGAGCCAGGCCTGGGGGCAGCTTCTGGGGGCATGGAAGCATAAGGTTAATAAGATTAAGGAATACTTTGCTTTCCCCTGTTAAAGTCCCCCGGTCTCTTGCCTGAGGGTTGAAGACATCAACAGTGACACAACGTTCAGAGCTTTCCTTTAAAGTCCCTGTGCTTGACAGAAATGTCTTCCTAGTGCACTAAAATCTCACCTGTGAGCTCTCAGAAGAGCACATACCTGCCGGTATTTTGGATATCATGGGCTTTAGCATATGGAGTGGGAAACCAATAGGGTACAGTAACATGTCAGGAGTCCACCAAGCTGAAGAAATTCTTACACGGAACTTCTTATTTTGTTTGTTAACCAAGAATGTAATATTAACTATCAGCAGCTTTATTTTGTATTAATAAAATAGTGAGGTCCTTGGAAAACAAATTATATTAGGAACATGCATGCTGCAGCAATCCTATTCCAGGAGAACGTAGTGCCAGGATAAAAGAATTATACTTAAGGTTCTCCACGGTTTGGAGTTAAACAATAACCATGGTTAGGATTGGGGAAGTGACTTCTCCTAAATGCATCAACTCAAGGACAGAAGACAATTATGCCCTGAGCTAAGATCTAAGTATGAGGAGATTTCATTTTTAGTAAAAGCACCAAAGCTGAAGATTTAGGACCAACAGGATACATTGTTCAGATCAGAGCCAGTGACATGCTGAGAGGAGCTGCATGGACTAAGAAAGTGAGAGTGTCCAGCCGTGGCAAACGTCATACAGTAACTTCTAAAGCACAGACAGTCCCCAACTTCCACTTGCTCAACCTCACAACAGTGTGAAAATGATCCACATTCAGTAGAAATCATACTTGGAATTTTTAATTTGGATCTTCTCCTGGGTTAGCTATATGCAGGACAGTCCTGTCTCCTGCTGCAGGGCAGTGGCGGTGGCCACAGCTCCTAGTCAGCCAGTGGTCGCCAGGGCCAACAACCCACACACTGACAACCTCTCTGCCCCACACAGACACTGCTTTTGTCACTTTCAATACCATACTCAAAAAACTCCATGAGATAGTCAACACTTCGTTATAAGATGCACTTTGTTTGGGGGATTTTGCCCAACTGTGGGTTCATGTAAGTGTTGCAGGCACCTTTAAGGTAGGTTAGACTAAGGAGTAGTGTTTGGTAGGTTGGGTGTATTTCAAGCATTTTGAACTTAGGATATTTTCAATTTAGGATGGATTTATCAGGACATAAACCCATTGTTAAGTCAGGGAAGATCTGTACTGGGTTATGGGCTCTGGATATATGATCTTTGAAATCAAGCAGGAAGGCCTGAATTTGAATCTGGTCCCTGCCTTCTTGCAGCAGACTGAAGTAGCACCCTCAAGCTGGAGCCGACTCAGTGTTATCAAGCTCACTGAGCGGCTGGGCTTCACTTCCAGCTTCGTCTCCATTAGATCTCCATTCACAGGCGACAAAAACAGACACAGGCTTCAGTCTATCCACTTGGGGTCTAGTTTATGTTCAAGGAGTCTCAGCTTGCTCCTCATATTCCCTCCCTGCCTGCCTGTGGACTTCAATCTGTAGAAATAAACACCCACAGAAATTATTGTCCAGCTCTGCAGTTGGATAAGCTCAAGTCCCCATAACAGATAGGGGTGTGTGTGTGTGTGTGTGTGTGTGTGTGTGTGTGTATGTATGTGTGAGTGTACTGGTTCCGCTCCTCTCCTCTCAGTGATCCCTGACTGACAGGGTTGATTAGTTTAAGTATCAATAAAATGAATCTGCAGCAATGCCAAGTATATGTGGGAGAGGAAGATAATTCTAGAAGGTGAGTTATCAGGAGTCACATAAGAATTCTGAACAGAGGAATGGATTGCCTCACTTCAGCTCACTGGGTATTGTGTTCAGCCCTGGAGATAAAGCAGTGAATACAACATAGTCCTGTCCTAGCATCAGTGCACGTGATAAACAGGAAGGACACAGACCAGGTGACCAGAGGGTGTTTTTGGTAACTATGAAAAGAGCAAATAGGAGGCTAAAAATGCCCAGAAACAGGGTCATAAAAGCAAAAGCTGAAAGATGATGATAAATTATAGAAAATCATATAGGCCTTTATTTTTCTCATAGTAAATTAAGGAGAAACCAGGGGTATTATAGGAAATACACACCTCCAGCTTACATAAGACACTGAGCCATGAGAAAGACAAACTTTTTTTCATTTCCAGCTACCTGCAGCCCTAACCCTGCCTTCATGGGTGAGAGTCTCAGGTCATTAAAGAACATTCAGAAGAGCTGTGTTCTTTAGACAAGCATTTGATAGTTTGGAGTCGGAAAGGTGGGTAGAGGGTCATGAACATTAACTGACATCTTTTGTCACCATGTTGCCCCTTGGCACTGATGCTCTTAGTTATGGGACCAAATACATATGCCAGAACTCCATGGCCTAGGAACCAGACTTACGGGGGTGTGGTGATTATGTAAACTGTCCCATGTATAAGCCTCGATCGCTGACAGAAAAGACATTTTTAATTCATCCAGATTCCAGATTAGGAAGGAAGGTGTTCTTCCTCCAGTTCATCATCTGGAAGTCTCACAACCACACATCTTATGGCACATGGTAAATTCACAACAAGTTTCAGCTGTAATTTTGGTTATGATTATGAGTAAAATTGTATTTGAGGAACTCAAAGTTAGCAATTTTCTCAAATAGTATCAAAATGAAAGGTACTTGAAAATAAGACGAAAACAGAGAGGGAGGCAAACCATAAGAGATGCTGACCTCTAGGAAACAAGCTGACAGTTGCTGGAGGGAGGTGGGTGGGGGGATGGGGTCACTGGCTGATGGGCCTGAAGGAGGGTACGTGATGGAATGAGCACTGGGTGTTGTATGCAACTGATGAATCACCAAATTCTACCTCTGAATCTAATAATGCAGTATATATTAATTAAATTGAATTTAAATAATTTTTTAAAAAGAAATGGGCTTGATTGAGTGGGATGCACATGGGTTTTGAAATCTGAGGGAATATGGTTCATGTCTGGGCTCTATGTGACCCAGCCATCATCTCTCTCCTCTGTGAAAGAGGGACACAGGAAGACGTATCATTACAGTGCCTCATGCTGAGTAAATACTAACATTTGTTCTCTTTTAATCTCCATCCCCTTCAAATTCCCATTTGCTTGCCATGTCACCTTTGAAAAAGTTAATCTCTCTTGGGGACAAATTCTCATCTATAAATGCTTACATTAAGAAGTGTTAAGTAAATTGAATGATATATTTAAATATAAGTGATCTAAATAAAATAAAAAATAAATGTAAGTGATCCAAAAGTATTTAATTATATTAATCTGGGTCAGTTATTTAAGAATGTGCTTCATCCGTTAGGAAGAAAAGAAGTTTTATTATGTTCTATTCTGTTTTTCTTATCTGAACAGATGGGAATATTCAATCTATAGGCACTTTAGTCCCTCCAAAAATGACTGAATGGCTTTCCCTGATGGAACAAGGAGGTTGGGGGAAGAGGCAGTGATCAAAGACAAAATCTGTCAATAAATGTCATCACAGTGTGATGAAGGATTCTACTAACTCACTGTTGAAAATTCCATATAATTGGAGATTGAGCAGATAGCCTGCTAAACTACAAAAAATTAAAAGAATTTATTTATATAGGAAGAAACAAATATCTTCATTACCATTTTATGAGGAGAGTCATTTTCAATTAGTCACAGAACAATCCTAGGAAGAGCTTAGCTCTGAGCCACAGTGTAACGTCAGTTGAGGTGTTGCAACAGGCACTGTCATGTGCCACCCAGTTCCTTTCAAGAATGACTAAGTTTCCTAGCTCCTGAGTTCGTTCCCCAGAAAGCCTTCTGCTGTCAGTCCCCTGTGAGAATTGTCACAGCTTAGGAACACAAGCTTGCTGGAAGTCGTGTCATCCTCCTTGGACAGTCCACATCCAGTGACTGATAGAGTGAAGATGTAATGCCCAAGCCCTCCCCACCCACGCCCCACCGCCAAATGGAAACAACTCTGAAGGGTCATCCAAGCGTCAGAATTCCCCTTTGCTTGAGATTCCCAATGAGTTCATATCACAGCTGCACATGTACCTTTGCCCAAACTTGGTTCCTCACTTAGCTTCCACAGGTGTGAACCCCAAGGAACACTTTGCATTAAGCCCCTTACAGGCTAATATCTAACTGCTATCTTCCTGGGAAAATCCGGGTGCTGCAGATGAGCTGAGGAAGCTGATGCTGGGATGGGATTTGGAGCTAGAGTACCTGACTTCTGGCTGGCAATGACTCATAGACACCCCATCTTGGGACAACTCTTTAGAGGCATCCTTGGTTTAAAATACCCGTATGGTCAGCTGCAGACTCCACTGAGACTGTATCATGGCTCACCCTCTCCTTCTGCCCAAACACACTTTTTACCCTTCCTTTCAAAGTCATTGTTTCCATATTCATAGGAATTCCTTAATAAAAATCTCACTTATGCAAATTGGTCTTTGTCTCCCAAGGAACCCACTTGGTGACAGATATCACCTAAATCTATATCAATAATGCTTCTCAGTATCACAAATTTATTTACCTTCTCAACTCTAAAGAACATTTGCATTTCTGTGTCTCCAGATGCTTTATTTATGGACATTGGAGATATGGGTGTCATGCTTAGCCCTTCCTCTCATCTGATTTCACCTTATTGCCTTATAATTTAATGAATGCTCATTATGTATCAAACACTATGCTGAAATGAAGAAACTCAAGTTGGGTTCTCATGCATCCCCATCGTTTATAGAGCTTGAGACTCCACGTGCATCACAAACTCTGTGAGTCTCTTTCTATAGGACTGTAATTTAATGCAGAGAATGCTTCCTTCACAGTAATGTAAGGGTTACACTTATTTGTAGATGACACTGAACTGGGCACCTCTGTTAGTGGCATAGGAGACATCTAAGGACTGTCAATGTCACAGACATTTGTTAGTCATGAAAGCATCATGAATCACCAGATCCCTGGGGGAACTGATGAATGTAACAATACATTCACATTAATAATAATCCAGGTAATGTTTTTTAAAGTTCTTTCTTATCAACTGCTCGAACATAGGCTTTGGAGTCTGAAAAATTTTTATGTGATTCCTGCTTCTCTGACTTAATTTCTAGGTGGATTTGGAAAACCGTGATTAACTTTTTGAGGCTGGTTTTCCTTACCTATGAATCTAGCAATAAACAGCCTATCGCACAAGGCTGTGGTAAGGACTGCATGAGCACAGAGCACCCTTACAGTAAGCCTCAAGGAATGAGAACAATTACCAGTTTTATTTTACTAGTTGTTGCCATTGTTATAAATCCTTACTTTACACCTATGAGATAGACAGAGTGAGATCATTACTTCTGTTCAGAAAAGGACAGGAAATGAGGGAAGTCTCCAGATCCTACAGTTAGAGAGAAAGCCATGGTGTTGCCTTTTGAGTCGTGTCTTCCATTCATCTTCATGTCCTGTGCTAATTCCATTAGGTATGGTCCTATAAGAGATGCCCAACCTAAATAAGACTGATGAATAGCCGTTCAGAGTATATTGAGTGTGCAAGTGCTGGGCGATACAGAGGTAAAAGGTATTGGCCCTTAACTTATGCTAAAGCTGTCAATTTCTCAGGATTCTCTAACATCCAGCACACGATCCTTTAGGAGATAACCCGACCTCACAAGCCAATCGCCTGAATCCACAGCACCTTCTTACATTAACGGTTTTTCTGAACCCTGCAATTGTCCTCTTGTTGATGCCTTTTTAAGAATACCTTTTATACAGTGTTGTTTGGTCTGACCTAACCTAGTAGAAAACTCCCTTCACAAGGGAAATAGGAAATAAAGAAGCAACAAAGTGTCTTTGATTGCACACTACACATTTTAGGGGTCATCACAATGATGGTTGATCCAGATGCCTGATTCAGGGGAACAAGAAAAAAATAGAAATAAAAATAAAAATATGAAGTTCAGAGTAGCAGTCTATTTACAGCATCTCATATGTCTCAACATGCTTGGAGCTGCTCTGTGTATGCCTCTTACTCCAGTGTAATTCTTAAGAGTGCCCCTTTTCACTTTGAAAGTGGTTCCGGTGTGGTATGCAAGTGGAGGAAAGAGAATACACAAGTAAAAGAGAGACAAAGGCTCTTTTATGGACCATTATAAATTTCTTTAAAGAACAGAACAGAGAATTAACCAATCAATATACAATTGGAAATGAAAGAACTATAGGCAAGGTAATGACAAAGTAATTACCCTGGTTTGAACTCAAGGTCTAAACTTTTCTAATCTATTTTAATGAAACACTGTGTTCTGCCTACATAAATCATACATTTCTATTAAATGGTTTGTTATAAAATGCCTATTTAAATAGTTGAAAAGAATGTCTGGCAGCAAGTAGGTGCTGGTGGGGATAATTTTGGGTCCAGACTTACTATTTGCATTAACAGAAGAAGAGAATCTACAGCATTTTAATGAAAATTTGAAATGAAACTAAATTAGGTATTGAAATTAAGTGTAATTTCTTAAGCAAAGAATAGGAAAAATATATATTAAGTGGAGATCTTTATAGCTTAGAGACACGAGAATAAAAGTTTAACCCAATTTCGTTATTCTTGATGCTTCTCTCTAGGTGGAGATGCCATCTCCCTCTTACCCTAATTGAGTTTCCCTATCTCACTCCCATTAATAACTGTTCAAGTGAGATATTGGTCAAGTGGGAAAATGACCATAGATGTTTTCTTGTTCTATAGAGGGATTAGGCATTCCCAATATGTATGAAATGATGGTAATTGTGACCCTTGCTGACCTAGTCCTAAAGGAGGAGGTGAATGCATTTTTTTAAAAAGAAAATACATTCTCAGTCTCTAAGTTTCAGATACAAACTCAGCTTACTGAGGAATCATTGATTAAGCATTATGTGTTAGATATCTAATAATAATGCAAGGAAAAAAAGCAGACAAAAACAAATAAGAAAGAAAACAACAAAATGTTGTCTACCCACCCCAAAACACACAAATTAGTAAGAAAGATGCATGAAACAAGAAATAATAATACAAATACCATATGTCCCATGGTCTAATTAATTGTGTAAAATGTGCTGGAGGGTAACAAATGAGGGATCAGCCAGCTTTTCCGAAAGGAGTCAGGGAAGGATTCAGGGGTGATAGCATTGGAACAGGTGTCTTAAAGGGTGACCAAGCATTTGAGGGGGCAGAGTTTCCCATGAAAAGTATTTTGCTGAGAATTCTCAGGGCATGTGCAGTGTGGGTAGCAAATCATCATAAGCCTGGGGTGTGTTCAAGGAATGGAAAGGGGTATGACAAGTCCAGAAAAATGGTGAAAGGCACTGTGGCAGGAACAGTGCTGTGGGTTCATCCCAGCCTGTGCCACTTTTGTGTCCTTGAGCACATGGACAGGCACTTCCCAGCTCCCTTTCAATTGAATAGGACTGCATGACCGATTCCAGGTAGTAAAATGTGAGCAGCAATAATGGTTGTTACATCTGAGCCAAGGATTAAAAGCCCTTCTCATAATGATTCTCCAGTATATTTCTTCCCCAAAACAATTAACATGGGAGCCTTTGACAGTAAGGTATCAAAGGGTCAAAGTGGGTTGATTTGCTGAATCGCTACATGGAGGACAGCTGCATAGAGAGTCATCGAGCCTACAGCAGAGGCAGATTTCATATGGGGGGTGTTGGGTAGAGCTCTGTGTTAAGCCATTAAGATTGAGGGATTGTTTGTTACAACAGCATAAGCTTATCCCCTTACTAATACTGGAGACCATGGTGAGAGGGGAACCAGAGAGTCCATCATGTCATATGGCAAATGGCATATCATGTAACATGTGAATGAACTCTCCTTTGATTCCCTGATGAGAATCAAACCTCCCTTGCTCCCCAAGAATCTAACTCGCTTCGTATTAAGCGCTTAACCTCATTCTGAAGGTCCTAATTCATTCCTTGCTTCTCTGTTTTCCCCATTACATTATACAAGAACATGGTTCAAGTCATATATGCTTTAGTAAAAATTCCCTGGATAATAAATACAGTAATGTTTGAATATCTTTTCACCAAGAATGCCCAAGATCCCTTTGAAGATTGCAAAAGAAGGAGATGGAACAGAGTAAAAGTCAGCTTCATAGGCCAAGTATTCTCCATTACGGTGCAGTTCTCCTTTTAGCAGAACTCAGAGACTCTGCATGAAGCCCTTTATGATCCCAAGGAACTAAAGGCAGAATAGCCTTACCTTTGAGAAGTTGATGCCCCAGCCAACATGAGGTTTCCAAAAAATGGATGCAAACTGTTTGCTCCACAGGAAGTATTTTAGCTTAATGTGGATCAAATTGTAACACAGAAGCAACCTTGGTTTGCAGTGTTTTAGACAATCTTATCAGAGTTTCATGGATGGTCTTTAAGAGGCCCTTAAAGGCCAGCCATGCAATCATTTCCTCAATTGTATGTTTATGTGTATTCGCATGTATATTTGGGAATTAGATTCAAAACTTCCTGTAGGTACTCTAGGCCACGGTCTGTTTCTCTAAATGCTTAAGAACCACTTTTGTAGTCAGAGGCAGACATTTAAACTGCTATTTTCATGATAGTGAAGTAAGAACAACAATAAATACAGATAAGTTTTTGTGGTTTTATAGAAGATTGATTGAGATTTTGATTACTGTATAATCACAGTCCTTGCCAGAGTCTATGTTTTCATATATGATTATATCTTTAAATGTATTATGTGAAAAAATTGAATAATAATTCATTTTATTACTTGACATCTTGGCAGAAAACAAACAATACTCAGATTTGCAGACAGATAATTCTGAATTTATTTAGGATGTCTACTAAATGATAGACTTCTTATCAATTGGCGAGCCAACGTTCCTGCAGGAGAAGCTCTGCTCTATAAGCAATGAGCTCTTATTACTCAAAACATTCGTAAAACATACCCAAGCTTCAGCACAAGATGTGATTGTTTTGGCTTTTAGACACAGTTGAGTCACCATGCCAAATCAGACCCATCTCTACTCTGACTATATTCCATGCATTCCAGGTTTCCTAATGCAAATGGAATATAAAGGAACTGGCAAATTATTAATAGCATTTTGCATCTTAAAAGATGGGAAAATACTACCATGACTTGCCACACGTGAGTTGATAGCATCTTCCTTCCAGTCATTTCCCTCCTGTCTTTGTCAGATGCTCCCCATTCAGTTCTTCACCAAATCCTTTTATTTCTACCTTGAGAATGTATGCAGAATCTGTCTAATACTCAATACATTCCAACAACCACCTGCAAATTTACCTTGATCTTATATTCCTTCCCTCACCTCCATGCCATCAAAAGCTGTGTTCTGAATCTTCTCTCTTCAAATACATGACAAGCCATCTCCATCCCTTCCCCCACTTTTCCACAGGTACAGCCCTGACCTGAGCCACCATTCCCTCTCACCTGAACTACTCCAACAGCTCCTGTGTTATTCTCCACACATCCAGACTTTAAAATGCCCATTCTCTGCAGACGTGAAAAGAAACACGTATTATAAAAATGTCAATCTACTCCAGTGACATTACAAAGGACTTAGAAGAAAACTTAAAGTACCGCTGTGATTTGCATGTCTTGACCTAATCTCCACTTCACCTGTCTCCTTTCTAGATACATGTCATGGCAGACCCCACTATATTCAATATATTGTACCTGTGTGCTATTTTCTGTTTTTAAAAAAATCATTAAATGTGTTTCAACCTTAGGTCCCTTGCATTTAGGATTCATTCTCTATGGAAGCTTCTTCCTATAGATTATCTCACAGATCACAACTTTTAAGATCTTTGATGATTATACCACCTAAAGTACTTCCTCTCAGATAATTACTTAAAGTATGTCTGACTTCTTCTAACTGGCAGTTTTCATGTTATTCTATTCTTTTGGAAGCTTTCTTGCTGTCTGAAAAACCTGTTTACTTCTTTCTTCCTTTGTTCATCATCAACTAGAATTTAGGTTTCATGCAAATACTGACTTCCTCACTGTTGAATCACTAGTAATGCCACATATGTCATAGCAGCACATTAAATACTGAATAACTGAACGAATTAGGGTGAAGGGTGAAGGATGGGGTGAAGGGAGAAATTGAGAAGACTCCACTTCTACTTGCAACTCTTAAAGAGCTTGGAATCATTACACCTCTTCTTATAACGAGAGGGAAAAAAAAGCTGAACAGAGTGAAAATCAATGACTTCTGATATCCACCAGAGAACTGAGATTCCAGGACAAATGACCGCCTCAAATCTGGAGAGACAGATGGCTACAGAGAATAAATAACAGCCAACATCAAGTTACCTGAAGTAAAAGCGCCTGGAGCCACTTACTGGTAGGAACACGTAAATGGCAATTTTGATATATTTCTGGAGCTTGAGTGTGGGCTAGTTTGAGAGTGAAAAACTCTGGGGGGGGGGCAGTCTTAGAGAGGTCCCCATACCTTCATACATTTTACCTCCAGATGCTTGACCAGGTTTAATGGCAAAGATCAGAGAAAATTCCGGAGACAAAAAAGGAAACAAACAAACAAAAACCCCAAGGAAGCTAGAGGAAACTGAAGCCTCTGGCATCTGTAACTATAGCAGACATTAAACACAGACCAACTGCTAACCAGATTAACATAAAAGTTACACTAGAAAACAAATTACCTAAATTCCTAATACCCAGTATGTCATGCCCAGTTTTCAATAAAATATCCCAAGTAGTGCCAAAAGGCAAAAAAACACAGTCTGAAGAGACAACACAAGCAACAGAACCGAACTCAGATGTGACATATATTTTTGGAAATATCAGAGAGGGAATTTAAAATAACTATGACTAATGTGCTAAGAGCTCTAAAGGAAAAAGTAGACAGCATGCAGGAACAGATGGGTAGCGTAAGCAGAGATGGAAACTCTAGCATCCAGTGGAGAAAGGATAGCATTTTTATAAATGGAATAATTGGATATTGATATGTAAGAAAAAAATAAAGACTAAATCTTTCACAAAAATGAACTCCAAATGGAACACAGACCCAAGTGCAAAAATACGCAACTCTTTGAAGATAACATAGGGGAAAATCTAGATGACCTGGAATCTGGAGATGAATTTTTAGATATAGCACAAAAGCATACTACATCAAAGGGGGACAAAAAGATCAATTAGACTTTATTAAAATTAAAAGCTTCTGATCTGCAAAAGGCACTATTAATATAAATTAACAAATTAAAAAAGAGACAAACTGAGAAATAGACTCTTAACTATAGAGAACAAACTGATGGCTACAAAAGGGGGGTTGGAGGGATGGGGGAAATAGGTGATGGGGAATAAGGAGTGCACTTGTCCTGATGAGCACTGAGTGATGTATAGAATTGTTGAATCACTATATTGCACACCTGAAACTAGGACAACACTGCATGCTAACCATACTGGAATTAAAATTTTAAAAAATGTTTAACAAATGTTTAACAAACCAAAAAGACACCATTCCTAGAGTGAAATGACAAGCCACAGACTGGAACAAAACATTTACAAAGCACATATTTGATAGAGGACTTATATCCAAAATAAAAATAACACTTAAAACTCAACAATAAGAAATCAACCTAATTAAAAAAAAATGGCCAAAAGATTTGAACAGAAATCTCACAGAGACACATAGATGGCAAATAAACATATAAAAAGGCATCCACCATTATTTGACATCAGGAAGTTGCAAATTAAAACAACAATGAGATAGCATTACATATTTATTAGAATGGCAAAAATCCAAAAAACAAACCAAAAATGACAATCTTATAAGCTGGTAAAGAGGTAGAGCAATAGGAACCCTCAGTAATAGCTAATGGATTGCAAATGTTATAGCCATTTTAGAAAACTGTCTGGCAGTTTCTTACAGAGCTAAGTTTATCCAGTTGTTCTCCTAGATGCCCAGTTGTGTTGACAATGTATGTCCACACAAAGAGCTGCCAACAAATGTTATAGAAACTTTGTTCAGAGTCACTAAAAACTGGAAGCAACCAAGATGTCCTTCTATAGGTGAATAAATGTGCAGACCATGGCACACCCAGACAATGGAATATTATTCAGTGATAAAAAGAATTGAGCTATAAGACACAAAAAGACACGGGGAACTCTTAAATGCCTCTCACTAAGTTAAAAAAGCCAGTCTGAAAAGGATGCATGCTCCACGATTGCAGTTAGATGACATTTTGGAAAAGGTAAAACTACAGAGACAGGAGAAAGATCAACGGCTCTGGGGAAGGAGGGGAGGCTCACTAGATCGAGCACAGAGGATTTCTAGGGCAGGGAAACTATTCAGTATGGTACTGTAATGGAGAATACATGTCATTACGCATTTCTCAAAGCCCATTGAACTTTGCAACACGAAGAGTGAACCTTAATGTAAACTATGTAATTTAGTTAATAATAACGTATCAACATCAGGTCCACTAATTATAACGAATGTAGCACACCGATGCAAAATGTTAATAATAGGGGAAACTGCTTGTGGTGGGTTGTATATGACAACTTTCCAAGCTGCTCTGGTTTTTTTGTAAATCAAAAACTGTTCTAAAAACTAATGTCTGCTTAAAAAAAAAAAAAAAAGACTCCAAGGCTTTGAGTCTGGAAAACTGGAGGGAAAATGGGAAAATGGTTTTGCCATTAACAGAAAGACTCAAAGGAGGAAGAATTCATGCATTTTTTATAATCTCTTTTTCTAAACTGGATGCTTCAGAAATCAGAGCACAAGTCATTTTAGATATAACAGTTACATTGACAAGATGATGAATTGGTCTGATGACTCCTTTTAAGATCTTAATCCTAAAGTGTCACAAATTTTCATGCTTATAAACGTACTTGCTCTCCATTTGGTTCAGATGGTGAAAACTTATTCAGAAAAACCTAGATCAATGGAGAGCAATAGAGTTTTCCAATGGAACATGGTTAGCAAAGGCTAAGAGGTCTTGTATCTGGTGTCAGACACAACCCAGGCATCTGTAATGAGAAAAGGTGGCCATACCTGTTGAGAAGAGTCTGGGAAGGAGGAATAGGCATACCCAGTTAAGTGGTACAGCATTGTATGGTGGGGCCAGTAGGGGCTGTAGGGTGGGCAGTGGAGTCTGCCCCCAAGCAGAAAGGTGTTAAATTCTTTATGACTATCACATAAGAAGAGGTACAATTGTCTAAAGCCACACAGCCTCCTCCTCAGATGTTCAGGAGACTGGAGGTTGGGATGGGGCCATCAGTGAAATCATGGTCCCTTTGTTTAGCTCTCTGACTACATAATGGACTGTGGCTGTGGATGCCTACAGCGCATGTGCTAGGGGAGACTGTAGTAGATGATTCCTGGGAGCTGTGCATAATTTCCTCTGCCTCAGAAGACATAAGCTAATTTTGAACAAATCCCTTTGCTGTCATCTAGTATTACACAGCCAATTTAGATAAATCCTTGAACTGGGATTCCACATGCATAATATAGTCCACTAAACAAAGAAAGGCGAATTCGGAACATTAATAGTATCCAAATGATTGCTTAGGTTTCATGCCAAGCTCCTTTAAAAAAAAAAAGTCCAATTTTTAATCTCATCTGTGCAAACAAAGAGTTGATCAGAAGATTAAGAGTGTTCGAGAGACTGCTCACGGTACAAGGAGGGCCTGTATTTTAAACGTAAGGCGGGGCCCATTCTCGCCTGTTTTGACCAGATGATCTGGATGCCAGTTAGGCATTCATTAGAAGGAAAGAGCCATTTCAGTATGTTTTTCTTCAAAACAGAGTGAGAACATACCATTGCTAACTTTATTATCATGGCCCCATATACAGGGATAGTGGGCGGATGGCTGCATCTTGAATCCATTCATGACCACATATTTAGATTTAAATGAGATTGGACTTCAATCCTCCCAAGTGACCCCCAGGAATACCTCAGACAACCAGCTCTTCTTCTTTATTACTAAGAATGGTAGTTAAGATCAGGGGTTTGGGATTGCCACATTTCTTGATTCCAGTCCAGATTGTGACTCTGGGCAAGTTATTAAATCTTTCCGAGTTCTAATTTTGCCTCCAAAAAATGGAAATAATAGTATAGTTCCCTTTATGTTGTTAGTGTGAGAACTGAAATAAATGTGCATGGGAAAGATTCATCACTGAACCCACACGCATACATACACTACATACACATGCTTCTCAGTAAACATTGGACCTGATAAGGATGTTGATAAATTGCTAATGATAAGGAACAGCCTACTTAAAAGTCATGATGCCAGAAGCTAGAAACATCCAGGTATATCAGCAGCCCCGGCTCCTCCCCGCTTACCTGCTGGTGACATGCTATCCCCTGTACTTTCTTTCCTGGCTCTTTGAACCATTGGTTCCATCCTCAAATGCTCAACATATTTAAAAATAGAAATATAATTATTAAACCAATATTTACTGAATGATTATGATGTGCCAGACCAGGTGCTGGTCATTGGGGATACGGGACCGAAGATGAGGATTTATATTCTTTTTTGGAATTTACAGTCTGTTAATAGGAACAACCATTTCTTGATGTCAAAGCAGGCTGTGCTTTATGCTAAGAGGTCTACATGTATTATCATATTCGTTTCCTTATCAGGTGGGTATTTCTATCTTCATCCTCTTGTTGAGGAAACGAAGATGTAAGGAACTTGCTCAAAGACACAGCATATGGGCAAAAGGGCCATAGAGCTTACATGCTTTGAGGCTTTGATGGGCTGGAGAATACGGTAAGTGCTCAGGTTTTGACATATCGAGTTTTAGATGCCTATTGGCCATTCGGTTGAAAGCTTCAAGTAAGTAATCGGATATATGTACCTAGACCTCAGAAAAGAAGAATAGAAACATAGATCGGCTCAGAGTAGGAATTTGGAGATGTGCAACTAAATGAAATCACCTCAGGCTACACATGTGAGTCCCCTGAGGGGACTTATACAAACTAGCAAACGTCAGGCTCCACCTCTAGAGCTTGGTATTTAATTGGGCCTGGCCAAGAGTCTTTTTTAAAGTTTACAAAATGATTTGAATGCACAGCCAGAATTGAAAGCCATTGGCTTAAAAAGACAGGGGAATGATAAAAGAAAAGAAGGCTCAGAACCGAGTCCAGAGGCTCTTCTCCAACATGAGAATCCACGCAGAGAGAAAAATGCAGCTAAAGAGACAGAGGAGCAGTGGGAAGCAGACATACATTCCAGCTGGGGAGATCGGGGATAACAATGGTGTACATGAGAATTGGAACAATAAATTTGGAAATACAGAAATGGAACTGAGTAGGTATTTGGGGAGAAAAGGAAGCAATGTTTCCATTGGAATAAACTCTGTGAACCCTGCAACAGGATTGGGAAATCACAAGAAAGATCTATGCAGATCAATCAGCTGCTAGACATGTGTGGGTCATGAGCTGCCAACTCCCCAGACAGACTTTGCCCCATCTCCCATTGGCCACATCTCCAGTCACACTGGGTTCTCATCCATAATGCAGAATCAGGTGACAGTTAATTTAGGTCATCAGATATTGTCTGGGAACTTGAGATCCATCTACTTTTTCCTATCATCAATTTAAACAAACTGACATCACTGTAAATTTCTTGCAAAGAGCTGCCACTGATCGAGCAGGCAGACACAAAAGAATTCTCCAGATTGATGATTGAAATAACTCAAGAAAAAGATCTCACCCTGAATGCCTATAGTGGGATGTGCCAGGAAAAAAGTTTCATTTAGGATGAGGGTGATAGGGTGATTCTTTGACCCTTCTGTTTACCTATTGCTCTTCATGGACTTTTTGCTTTGATTTTGTTTTTCTCTTATATTTGATGTCAGAGTTTCATCCAGTAAGTAAATTTTCCCTAAAAATGACAGTGTTAAAAGTTGGTTCATGATGTAGGGTAATGCTCCTTGTGGATGAATCCCCATGCAGTTCCATCCCTTACTAGTTCTGTTATCTGGGACATGTTACCCAGACACTCAAAGATTTAGTCTCTAATGGGAAAAAACTGGTAACAATAGAAATAACCTCATAGGAGTTTCAAGAATCCCTGGTACATAGTTAGGGTTCAATAATTGTCTACATTGTTATAACACTATCATTATTTGTGTTGTTTCTTTTTCATTTTAATTACCAAGAAGTTCATAATTAAATGTTTTCTGCAATGCACATAGCCTTGAGTTAGCAATAGAAATATAAAATATAAAAAAGTATAAGAAATGTCCCTGCCCTTGAGGAACATATGCCCTGGTGGAAGGTACATATACACACACACACACACAGATCTATAAGTTGTTTAGTGATTAGTGTAACACAGAAGTGTCATGCACTGCGGGAACCCTCCTTTACTGGTTCACCCCATAAACAGTTTCCAGGGCTTCTCACGTGCTAGTGTCCAAAGTACCTGGCACATAGTAGGGATTTGATATGCAAGATAGACACCAAATCAACAGATAAATCGCTAGCCTAACTCATTCATTTGCAATATGACAATTGCAGATAGAAGACTGCCTCCGTGTCCTATGTCACATTATATCTGATAAATCAACACTGAAAGTGGAACTTCAGAATGGAAAATTCCTGTCTGTTCCAATTTCTATCAACACGCTGTTTCATATGCATAACGCACCAGTCTGTCATGCTAAAGTAAAGCAGAGGAGTCGGCTTTAAAGCCCCTTCGTCAATATTTTTTGTCTCAGAATGAGAATAACACAGACAGATTAAACCAAAGGGGACAAAAGACCCTCTCATTTTTCATTTGAGCTCATTCTGATCCCGTGAGATAACATTCTGTGCTTAGAAGAAGCACTTCTTAATCTCACAAAGCCATAATGCCGCCTTCTTCCCTTCAACATCTGAATGCTTCTGTTCCCTTCACCCTCTCAGAGGAGCGAGGACTTTCCCCACTTTGTCTGAGGACGAGCTGTGACCGTTGTCAGTGGCAGTGTGGAGAGAGTCTCCTCCTTTGAAAAATGTTCCGGTTGTTGTTAACAGCATCACTTCAAATTAGAATCATTATTGGGAGCCAGTGGGGCCCTTGGGAACAACAAAGTGCCAAGAGACAGGGCTTCAAGTGCAGTCTGAGTCTGGAAATGAGACTAAAATCACCTGCTTGGACCTCTGCCCCTAAAATCCCCAGAGTCTGTGCACACGCCTCACCTATGTGCACAGACGTGAATCCCTCCCCTGACTCCAGCTCTTTCCTGCTCAGCGTCATTGAAGTTTTCTGTGATCTAGTCTCCCCTTGTTTTGGGAGCATGGTGGAGAAACCAAGTTATCATAGAATCTTGGGGGATGGCAAGGCAGACTGGCCCAGGGATTGCATCCCAAGAAACAGAATGGTGAGAAGAAGATGTAGGATGGTACTCCCCACTGGAGATATGTTAGAGCAGAATTATGGTGGAGAATCATGAAAACAGAGCACCTCTCCCCTAGACATCCCCAGACTTTCAGGAAACAGTAAATAGCATTAAATATCAAATGCAACTAGAGTTCTTGTGGGAAATCAGGGTTGGAGGCTATCAGTGAGCTTCTTTGGAGACTCCAGTGCCCAAGTTACTATGAAAAAAGCAAGAATTGTCTATAGAGTGCATTGCTTTCATTCAATGCATTCATTCATACAACAGTAATCTGAGTCCTGGTATGTGCATTACAGGTGCTTTGCCTACAGTGATGAACAAAATTACACACCCACTTTCTTAGAGGCCCCAGTTCTATTGTTGGAAGACTAAGTCATCAATAATGCATTTAAAAAGGTGCAGGGAATCATGCCAGGTGCATAGGATTTCCCACCAGACTCCAAATTTAGTGACATAAACACAAGTCCTCTCTGGACCACAGTTTCCTTGTCTATAAAATGGGATAAGAAGGGATAAAATTAGCTGCCCCATACATCTGTGAAACTGAGGAAAGGAAATCTCATTGCAAACGGAGTTGGGAGCCCCCCTCCCCCCCGGGGGTGTGTGTCTGGTGCCCTACCACTGGTCAACACAAACCCCAACTGGAAGAGAGACATACCGTACATTCCCTTGCATTGCCAACCTGAAGGGGCCTATACTCCACCACCCCGGCAGGAGGAGGAAAGATTTTCTCCTGCCCCAGCAACAGCCCAGCCAATGAGAAGCTTTCTGACTCAGCCAATGAGAAGCCACTATACTTCATTGTCCCTGTTTACTCCAATGGACTCTGACTTTACAAAGAGTTTCCAACTTCCCATTTCTCTATAAAAGAGCATGCTTCCTTGTTCTGCAGAGTTGCCATGGTTTGCCATAGGTTAAGTGCCTAGAGCTTGCAATTCTCTGTTCTTCCCAAATAAGCCCATTTTTGCTGGTAAAATAACCAACAGTTGTATCTTTAAGGTTAATAGATCTTACAGGGGGATGATAAGGATAAAATCAGATGCAGATGTGAGAACAGTTTATATATGTTTACCAGCGACTGCTGTTGCTGCTGGGGGTGACTGTCATACCATTTACGAGTCTGGGTGTAGATTATTGGTGGCTGCTGTGGGGTGCAGGAAAAGGGGGATGTTAATTATGGTAAAAGTGCTTTGGGAACCTGGGATGAGATTAGCCAGCAGATAATTAGGTAAGTGGTCATCAGTGCTGATTGCCATCCTTATCCCCACCAGAGCCTGCTTCCGGCAGAGGAGGGGAGCCCTCTCTTTAACTGGAACAGCCCAACTGGGGGTGTGGATCCTCTCACCCGTAGGAGGCAGTGGGTAATAATCAGCCTAATCAACCTCTGTCTGAGCCTTCACAGGGAGGTGCGCACAGTCCTAGGTCCGTGTTGTCCCTAAAACATTGTTCATCCAAACGGGCCTATTGCCTGTCAGAGAAAGTCTCCTATTCTCAAAGGTTTTATAATCTGTCAGGGCAGATCAGGGCTGGGGGGAAACAGAGGGCAGCAGTTGCCATATAAATAATTTAAGAACATTTCAGAGCTAAATAGTTTCAGATCTATTTACGAGGGTCACACATTTACAATTTACGCAAAAATGCAAATAAAAATGAGGGTTTTTTTCCTTTAATCTGATATTTTTCAAAAGCCTCAGACTTCCTAGTAGTATAGAAAAACTCAGATTTTGTCCATTTTTATAAAATCTATCAAAGTTAATCATTAAAGCATTCTTTTATTAATAGTCTCTGGGAATTCCGCCCCCACCTCTCTCTCCTTCCCCTTCTTGTGGATCCAAGAAAGAAGGCTTTTCATCTGTGATGCCTTCTCTGGATCCAGCTACACTTTAATGTGCGGTAGCGGGCCTGGTCTCCTTTCTGGATTGGTGGCAGATGAGGTGTTTCCTGCGCCTTTCGCCTTTTGCAGCGATGTTGTAACACCCAGGATGAGTCCGTGATGCCAGCCCTTTATGGGACCTAAAACCCTTTAACACTGCAGCCTCTTCACTTTGACCCTGGGCTCTGGGGCCATCAGCCTTCTGGCTCCTCTGAACTCCTTCCAGGAGCACGCAGGAACCTGATTCACACGCACACGCTGGAGTCATGCCAGGCATCCCACAAAGTGCTCCGCCAGATTTCTGCAGTTATCTTCTCCATGCCACTGTGACCACACCACACGGGGCACAATGCCCAGTAAAGATGGGGGCTCTCCTAGATGGCATCAAAGGGAGCAGGTGGAGGGAAGGGAAAGGGTAAAGATCCTAGCTGCTGACCTTGCTCTTCCCTGTCTCATTTCTCAATGACTCTGTCACTTGGAGTCAGGAAACTGACTTTTTTTTTTCCTTCTGTCTTCTTTTCCTTTCCAACCAAGACTTCTCCTAAAATTTGAAAAATACATTTAATTAGGCCCAGTTTGAAAAAGTACATAATCATTGTACTATTTTAGGGATAAAATAAGTCTTGAAAAAAAATCAATAGCTCAAAATTATTAGGGATAGTGTTTTGGTGGAGTCAAAGCTTATTATTTTGATGAAGATGCTAAGATTTGAATTGGTGATGGTTCAAAGGCTTTAAATGGCCCCAGAGGAGAGTTTATTAGGGCAACAGCATGAGGAAAGGAACTGAAATCAGAGGGAAATCTGCACTGAGGATTGTATATTTATTATATTTCAAGGAAGTGATATAGTGCAGTGGAGCCTTGGGTAGATCCTCATATAACCAGACCCTGAACCCTCAAAGCTGAGTGACTTTGAGTAAGTTCCTAACCTCTCTGAGCTCCACTCTAACTTTACATAATACTTATGCCTTAGGATTATTGTAGAATTGCACCAAGTACTTAGCGCAGGTCCTATAGAAAAGAATGTATTCTCTTCTTTTTCTTTTCTTAGCAATACATGGAAGACAATATATAGGGATGGATAAAGGATGGCTATGAGGAGCCACTAACAATAGCTATTCGCTTGTCCCCTTTTGTAACATTTACAAAACTAATGCTGCCTTTTTATAAGTACCTGGCCTGGCATAGAAATGAGGGGCTTAAGGAAGTTGGCAATTTCCATCTAAGACTGTCGTCAACTTCCCTGAGCATACCAAGTGCACTTCTGAAAATTATTCCCAATGAGCAACTTCTCCGTGTTCAAGTTCCTAATTGTGGACTTATCCTGGAAAGCAAGTCAAGGGCATTTATTAATGATATTTCAACTACACAAGCATCCTGTTGGCATGTGCCAAATCAATTAGAAACTTATGGTGGGAATGCCTTGCCTGGGGGGCCACAGCGGCTTTCGGGAAAGAGTGTGTGGCTTAGATTAACCATGTTCTGACCCTATCGTGGGCACCGACTTCTAGAATTTCCCTTGATTTGTACACTGTGGATGTGCTCCCCATCCCCTCTATTTTCTAATGTTGTTGCAAAACATAGTGGGGAAATTACAGAACCTAATTTGTGAAGTTTGCAAATATCTGTATAAATACTGGAGGTATTAACACACACCTAATACGTTCTCCATAAAGAGCCCTTCTAATAGTTAAAATATTGCTTAACATCTATTAGATATTTATTGTCAATCATAATAATAATGGCAGTTTTATAAACAATCACTCTGGCTCCTTGTGGAAAGGAAAGATGATGAGTCACAGGATTAGAAGCAGGACAACAAGAGAGGAACGTAGTTCATGGGTGTCTTTAACACGGGGGTATTGGAGATATGCTGGAGGGGCACAGACACTGCTGAGCTGGAAGAGGGGGGAGAAATTGAAGAGATGTTCTGTGCATCCCATTATACAAGCAAGCACAAAGAAAGAGGTAGATTCACAATGATCTCTGGGATTAAGGAGGCTAGTTTTCCTGAAGCAGTCCCTTTCCAGTTGATGGTAAATGGAGAATTGCCAGACTGAGAAGACTAGTCACAGAGGAGCAAATATTCCCAACCAGAGGCCTTAGTCCTTATATTCAACACTTACGGGACCTGGAGCAATGAGGAGCCATTGGGGTTGTTCAGTGAAGTGGCAGCAATGTTTACTGAACAGTGGTATGACAGACTAGAGTGGAGAAATTCCCCTGGTGGGATCCTTACCTGCACCCCTACAACCTGGCCAGGTTGATAAACAGAGAAGTCTTCCAGCAATTGTACCCAGCGAGCTAATGTCTATGATGGGAAAGCACCAAAAATATGGAGGAAGGTTATCCAAACCCAACCAAGGAGTCAAGTCATGTTTCCAGGAGTGGCGATAAAAGCAGAATTTTAAAACATGGATAAGAATGGTTTAAGCAAAGAAAGGTAGGGGTCCACTTTTGGAAACACACATTCAAGGCAAGTCAGCAAATTACATGGAACTTACAAGAAACCAGGAGGAGGCTCTCAGTGTGGAAGCCCCCAGGCAAACAGCAGCAGCAGCATGGTGGCGAAGCAGGCACAGACCAGGCTGTGGAACGCTTTATACAGACTTGAATCAGACCTGAAGATCTGTCCCAAACAGCGTGTCCAGTTGGACCCCCTGCATCGTGTTCAACCTCTCTGGCTTCGCTCTAATTCTGTGAGGCAGGAAATCCATCAGCAACTATTTCAAGCTCTGTGCAATTCTGCTTTCTGTCCCTCCTGCCTGTGCTGTCACAAACCCAGTAGGAAATCTGATTTGTTATATTCACGGCATTTTTTTTCTTAAGGCAATACTGACTGCTCAAGAAAAGTAATGACTAAAAGCACCTTCTCACCAAACTCTCTTATCAATAGAAGAGGGGAAAAAAATAGAAAGAAAAAAATGCCTGCTTGGCATAGGTATTGTAAATGGAGCCATTGAAACCCCCTCTGGGTTTTTATGATTAATGTACACACGAGGCAGGTATTTTGATGAGAAACTATTTCTATTTTAATGCAAGAAAGACAGACTGATCCATCAGCCTCCCGCCTCTTAATTCTTATAATGTCTTGCCTCATTTTGCCCACCTTCCTCTTTGCCATAAGACAAACTCTTTAAAAGTGTTAGTGGCATGCACTTGGCCCAAGTTAGGCCTCAGTTCAGGGCACAACCCAACAGAGCGGTTGCCCTGTAACACCCAGAATCATCTGAAGGTCAACGATGAGAACAAAAGGCTTCTATACCACCATCTGAGCTCCTGGTGACTTTCTATAAGCCAATAAACCCTGTATCAAAGATTATTTTTGCCCCCAGCCCCCACCCCCGACTTCTAAACCCGTCTTCCCAAATCCCTTGTTTGAAAATCCCAAAGAGCAGAGTCTCAATATGGCTACTCCTTCGGGAATTTCTAGGATTTCCTGAGTTTGAATCCACAACTGACTAATGATTTATTTACTAACAAAGATAAATTATACCAATATTATTGGGAGATCTATGATAGACAAAGGTAGAAGCACACATTACTTTCGAAGGTAAGATGCTTTCTCTTGGTCACTTCGTTTTGTCTGAGGAGAAAAAACTGGAGAAAGGGAAGGAAGGGAAATTGCATGGGACCTCCTTTCGTTCTCTGGCATCCTTTTGCTTTATGGCAAGATGGGGGCACATAGGTGGCAGCAGGACAGGCCTGAGCAGCATTTGGTCTCTTGGAAAAGTTGACCAAGTAGTCGGGGTGCCTTCAGAGATTTCTAAAGAGCCAGGGTTCTAGAAAGATATCTCATTCTTGGAGTAACTTAGAGTTTTTCATGTGCTCAGTAGGGTATTGCTGTGACTTAGGACATAATTGTTAGAAGCTGGACCGTTCTTTCAAACTGTTGGACCCTTAGCTCAGACCAAGATGCCGAGCTCTCTTCTTAGTCGTTTGGAGCCCACAACTTGACAGATGATCCTTAGTCTGTATTCTTAATAACTTTCCATAGGGATAGTCATAGCTCCAAATCATACTTACTGTATTTTCCATTAACTTCTTAGTTTATTCACATGTATGAACGTGCACATATTGTCTTAGTCTGTTCAGACTGCTATCACAAAATCCTAGAGACCAAGTAGTTGATAGGCTGCTTTATTTGTGTGTGTGTGTGTGTGTGTGTGTGTGTTTTATAAGTAATCTCTATGCACAGTGTGGGGCTTGAACTCGTGAACCCAAGATCAAGAGTCACATGCTCTACCAACTGAGCCAACCAGTCATGCCTGAGACCAAATAGCTGGTAAACAACAGAAATGCATTTCTCACAGTTGATGCTGGAAAGTCAGAAGATTTGGTGTCAGGTGAGAGCCCACTTTCTGGTTCATAGATAGCACGTCTTTCATGGTGGAACATATGAGGGAGCTCTCTGGGGTCTCTTCTTTAAGGGAGAGCTCCACCATCATATCTTAATCACCTCCCAAAGGCCCTACATGTCAGGCATTAGGTTTCAACACTTGAATTTTGGGGGTATACATTCAGTCCAAGGCACATATTATATATGGATGTATACACATTGGATCAACAGAGTTTATAAACACATACCGAACATAGATTTGTGTCCACGTATATATGTCAATAGATAGATAAATCTACGTGCATACAGAGAAAGGAGAAGGAGAGAAACATGGGGACAAGGAGAAAAGATGATATTCTTATAAGATTGACATTTATGAAAATAGGAGATGTATTTAAGAAATATATAGAAATAATGTACTAGAATTTATGGAGTGATTAAATGTGGGGAACGAAAGTGGAAAGTCTTTACCACCAACTAGAGTATGAGAAGAGGTACATGATTGGAGAGACATAGAAAATAAATCCATGTTTTGATATTTTGAATTTTAAGGGTTTGTTGGGAAGAAAATATTCAGATAGAGATGTCCAGAAGGCTATTATATTTGTGCCTCTGAATTTTAGGGATGAGGGATGAACTAGGAATAGCGATTTTAGCATTAGCATAACTGAACATTACTAAGTAGTTGAAAATGGCATAGCAAATGGTTAAAGTTTTTCAATGACCATGATGGTCCATGTGTGCAACTCTGGGAAAGGTAGGAGGAAGGAGCCAGCAAAAGGAGAGGAAAGGGGGAAGTAAATTAGGTGAGAGAGAAGCACACAACACATTGCAAAGGAAAGGAGGACCATTGAACTGGGAAAGAGCCATAGTTGAAAGGCATTAACAATATCCAGGGCTGATCCTATCTTGATTTAAAATGTGACGGTTTGTTCCTCATGCATCTTTCCATTAATTTTGCTTTTTTAAAAAATTGCATTCAAATCTATCTGTCTTGACTACTGAGTTTTTTGGTGTCCACTTAAACTTTGCACCTGAGGTGAGATCCTCTCCCACCTCACTGACCTTCCATCCATGCCAAGATCTGGATCATCGGTGACTCTTGCAAGAGCATTTTCAGAAGAGGAAAGGGACACACACCAGGCTTCAGAGGCTTAGGTGTAAATGAAAGGGAGTGAGGAAAAGAAATCATATAGTATAGCTTACATTTTTGAGAGGTTTTGAGGTTTAAAGGAAAAGGTGGGGCAACTGATGCTAGGAAGATCAGCACAGTTCACAGAGAATCAAATGAGGAATCACTTTCACAACATGGCACGCTGAAGGAAAGGGGTAAAGCTTTTCTCACGTGTCTTCCCCTGCTATTGGACTGACCCAAGTGCCTGTCTTTTCTTTCTAATATGAGGGCAGAACAACCTCTAGAAAAAAAATCATAGCAGTGGTCCCACAAATTGAGGATGATTGTATCCTTACTGAGACACAAGGGCTCTTCTGAATGGCAGAGAATTGCTCTTTTCCAAAGCAATGTCAATGGAGCAGGCAGTCCCTCTACCGTCCAAAGCCCCAGCATTCATTTCTCAGATGGCTTTGAGGCAAACGGTTAGCTCATGCACTGCCTTGTCTTCATGATTATGCATAAATTGATGATGTCTGTATCTGTATTCCAACTATAACCCCCTCCTGAAACTTAATTCTGCATCACTAAACACCTCATGGACGCCCAGCAAGCCCTCAGCCTCCATGTGATCATTCTGAAAAGTATCATCCGTGTTTCTATAGAAGTGATTACACATGTGATCCCATGTCACTACATGCAAAAGTAGCAAATTGTTCATCAAGTTCATTTTTCTTTCTTCCTGAGCCTACAGCTCAACTACCATGGTCACACTCTCTTGCAGTTGGTGACATGTAATGTTTCTGGCTAGTAATGTTCACAGAAGTGATACGCTCTGCTTCCACACCTGGCTTATTATTTTTTTTAACTTGTAAAAAACTTAATTATTTATTGAGACAGAGAGAGAGAGCGAGCATTGAGTGGGGGGAGGGGCAGTGGGAGAGGGAGAGAATCTCAAGCAGACTCCATGGCAAGTGTGAAGCCCAATGCGGGGCTCAATCCCACGATACTAAGATAATGCCTTGAACTGAAATCAAGAGTTGGACACTCAAGTGACTGAGCTACCTAGGGGCCCCGCCACACCCAGCCTATTAAAAAACAGCAAAAACTATACTTTCTCTTTACCAACTATTGGTCAAATGTAGAACATTCACAGAGGATCCAGAGGCCCCTGGGGATAATGGAGCCACAGGAGGGAATGAACTTGATCTCTGTACATATAGAAAGCAGACCCCAATCCTTCACATAGCAATGAGAAAAGATGAAGCTTATACTTTATTGAGTCACTAGATTTAGGGGTTCGTTATTACAAGTAGCATACTTAATACACGGTATACTATGGGAATTGAGTGTTCCACAGAAGAAATGAATGTTAATCTCAGATTCTCTCTTTTATTAACCCTCTTCATTTAAATAATTCACTTAACTCTGTAACAACCCCTCTTTCCATTTTAGTGACCAGTTTATTTTGCTACCATATCTCCTCAAGATTATTGTAAGTCTCTTAACTGACAGCATTGCCCACACCAGCACCGTCCAATAGGAATGTAATGCAAACCACATACATGATTTTACTTTTTCTAGTACTACTTTTTTTCCCCAAGAAGTAAAAAGTAACAGATAAAATTAATTTAGGTAATATATTTATTTCACCTAACATATCCAAAATATTATTTCAATTTGTAATCAATATAAAGACATCGATGGGACAATTTACACTGTCAAAAGGTGGTTGCCACAGACCCAAGCATCACATTCTCAGATAGCAGCATCCAAGCATGGGCAGAGATGACATGGTTAATTTCCATGTATCTTTTTAATATTATTATTATTGTTATTATTATTATTATTACTGTTACTATTATTATCATTATTTTAGAAGGTAAACATTCCCAGACACATTCCTCAGACATTTCTTCAGGTCTCTGCCAGAATTGTGCCACATGCCCATGAACTAGCTGCAAGGGAAGCTATGAATGCAAGCATGTGGCCTTTCAACCCCTCTATGGTGGGAGGTGGGAACTACAAGTATGGAAGAATGGGGAAAACTATAGGATAGCTGGCCACCGAGGCCATCTACCATTTTTCTAGGCTTTGTCTGGTCACTCAAGGCTCTAATCAGACACCACCACTTCTGAGTTTGCCATGAAGCCTCATCTCCTAAGGGGGACCTGTGCTGCTCACCTTGGCTTTGCTCACGCTCTGTGCCTGCACCCCTTATGACATTGTACTGAAATTGCCTGATTGTGGATCTATATCTCCTGGTAAAGGGTGAACTCCTGCAAGGCAGTAAAATTGTCTGGCTCATTATTATATAATCACCACCAGGAATACTGCTTGGAATTTAATAGACATTAAAAAATAAATAGTATTTAATTGAATATTTTTATGATACATCTCACTTCTAATTTGACAGTATTTGGACTGCATACTGAGGATAATTTGTCTATAGTTTTTTATTTTTCTGACCTGGCTTTTAAACAAAAATAATATGAAACTCAAGGAATAATTTGTTCCAGTTCCCTGCATTTAATCATTTCATTAGTCTCACTAAAGAGATAAATTAACTGAGGTCTCAGAGAGAGACTTGCTCCAGCAGTTTGGGCTCATGGCAGGAGACACTCTAAGTATTTTAAACCAAACGTGAATTAATGCAAGGAATTAAGTGCTTATGGAATCTTGGAAGGACTGGAGGAGCAAGAGTCAGGGACGTGGCACAACTGAGGTTGAGTATACGCCAGCACAGGGATGGGGGGATCAGAGAGTGCTGATACGGCTGCCACTGTCACTATGCAGCTGCTCTGGGCAGCCACATTGCATAACGTGGCTGGCCAGCAGCCAGCAGTAGGAGGGTGGCCTCCTCCTCACTCTTCACTTTTAAATCACTTAAGTGCATGCGATTGGCAGAACCAAATCTGCATGCAGAAGCCTAGTTACTATGGAGCCAAGGCATGTTCATTTTTGCTTTCCAGCTTTTAGTTTACCAAGAATGGCCAAGAAAGACGGGAGAGTGGATGCTGAGCATCAACTGACCATATCCAATGTACTTACCTAGAGTTATACAACTTGTAACGGCTGCAGAAGGGACTTATCTTCTAACCTACAGACATACGTAATATCGGCAACATCCAATGAACTGGCACTCTGGGAACTCTCGATTATCATGACACAGCGGAAAGATTTTTAGGGTAGAAAACCAGCCTCAGGTTATCCAGATAGAGATATTCTTGGCTTTTCTTTTTCCAGTTAGTGGCTTTGCTACTCTTATGGAATGATCACAACACGCATATATAGTCAGAAACTTAAACTTGGATGCTAGTCTGTTTATGACTATTAGGCAACGTGGGGAAATATGTATAAAAATCCATTTAACATTATTGGCATTTATGTTAACATTCTAGAAATTAAAGCATAAGGAGGGAAATGAAAATTATGTCTTCTAAGGAAGACTCAAACACATGATGAGCCCTCATAAAAGCCTACGTCATCTGCCTAGATCCCCATTTGCAGAGGACACCAAGACTAGAGAAAGCTTTCACAGTCGTTATACCTAGCTCTGTCACCATGGGCTGTGGGCAACTGGGCAGGAAGGTACATTCAGGCACATGATTTGTCAAAAGTCCAAATGGACATTAAATTTGAGAACCTAGAGGTGATACCTCAAAGTGTTCTGACATTCTGTTCATTGCCTACAGTCATAAATCTGTCAGCAAGTCCTTCTGACTCTGCCTCTGAAATGCTGCTCATGTCTGGACACACTTAGACCTTGTGACATATCCAAGCTTGTACCTCGTTTGTTCAATTGTTCACTCATTCAGTTGTTAATTAAAAATAAAATAATTGAGCACAAAAAAAAAAAAGAGATGTCTTTAATAGACAATCCATTCTCTGTATTGGGCAGTTCATTCTTCCATCAGTTCCAGAAATTTCTTCTTAAAGCAGAGGCCTAAGCTTTCAATATTTTATCTATGTATAATGACCCACAAACTATGCCAGTGATGAGAGTTTACAAAGCAAATAAAGCTCCTGCCATGAAGAAATTCACAGCTCAATGAGGACATGGCAGAGAGTTAAACAGATGGTCTCTTGCAAAAGAACATGGGGACATAGACCTATCCTCTACTTAGTAGCTACGTGACCTAAGTAAGTTACTTTTTGTCTGCATCAGTTTCCCCATCAGTAAAATGAGGATACTACTAGTAATAGCAATCACTTGTTTTAGGTTGGTAGGATAACTAGGTAATTTACAAAATTGTTTTAAAGATTTTTATTTAGTTATTTGAGAGAGAGAGAGAAAGAGAAAGCATGAGCAGGGGAAAGGGGCAGAGGGAGAGAGAGAAGCAGACTCCCTGCTAAGCAGGGGGCCCAATGAAGGGCTGGCTAGATCTCAGGAACTGAGATCATGACCTGAGCTGAAGGCAGATGCTTAACCGACTGAGCCACCCAGGTGCCCCGATAATTAGGTAATTTAGTGCATGTACAATTGCTGAAACCATGGCAGTCATGGGGAAATTGGCCAATGTATGTTGTCTATCGATGACCAAAACATCATAACTCAACTTGAAGATCTGCTCTGTGAGAGCAGAATATAAAACCACCTAGAAGTATTCTGTCTAATCACTTTCTTGAAAGTAAATGGCATATTTTTATTAATTCCAGTTTATTATTTCATTTGTAAATTCAGTTCACTTCATTTTTTCAGCTCAACAAAAATTTGTTAGGTGCACACATGTATGTGCCTGGCATGGGTAAAACACGTGTGTACTTGCTACTTTTTAATGTTGTCCACACAACCATATTATTATATAAGAAAAATTATTTCTCACTCTCAATTTAGAAGACTAAGTCTTAAAGTGTTTAAACTACACAGCAAGCAGTGTAATTTACTGATTATGATTATATTCTCTGCAAATAGGAGGCAAACATTACAATCGTGCCCCAAACTTCCTCGGATTATTTTGGGCAAGATCTTAACTTTCCCGTACTTCAGTTATCAAACCTGCCAGATCTCAATAAAAAATGGCTCACGACTCCTAGAAATGCTACAAGCGTAAAACAGGTAGGTTTACACCATTTCTTAGAGGCGTTCTTGGCACCTAGTACGTGCTCTGCGGCGTCTGTTGTTATCAGGGACCCTGACAAAGGCCTCAGCGTGAAGCTTTGCCAGAGCTGGAACTTGAACCCCCACTGATCTCCTTCCTGAGCTCGTACTCTTTTTCACGACATTACACACCCACTTCCTCAGCAGTGTTTTGCTGTGTGATAGGTAGGCCAAACACACAGTCAGATACACGGCTTGGATAAGCTGTACCGTCCCAGATTTGAGAAGTGAGAAACTCGATCCCGAGGAAGCCAGGATCCTCCTAAGAGAGCCTGGCATTTTCTAGACCGTCTGCTACCTACGTACAGTCACAGTGAATGTCAACTGAAAAATTAATTTTGAATTGGTGACTGTGAAAACATGCTTAGTGAATGTCTATCAAGTGAGTAAGTAAATCAGGATTGAAGGTATCGTCCGAATTGTGTTATTTTGTTACGTCTAAAAATTCACTTTCCTTAATGAGCTGATTGTCAATTCAGGATTTTGGTTTTTCCTTGGGTCAGTTTCTAACTTTTAAGAAATATTCTGCTCCATATAAATTAGCAAATATACTATCATGAAGTTTTCATGGAATTCTTTTATTGGCTTAAATTTCAACTCTATAGGTGTCTTATTTTGTTTATTCCTACTTCATTTTATAAGGTTTTATTGATATATATTAATTTCAGTTTATTACATATGTGCATATATATATATATACACACACAGAAATGTACATATAGAAAACATAAAGTTCAAATGTGGAGCTCAGAGCATTATCACAAAGTGAACATACTTGGTGACTAGATCCAGTTGAGAAATAAAACATTATCAACACCTAAGAAATTGTCTCCTGCTTTCTCCCAACCACTACCCTTTCTGTCCAACTCAGGAGAGCCATTATCTTGAATTTTAACACCAAAATTAGCATTGCCATCTTTTTCCACCTTTACGTAAATGGACTTAGACGTCACTTAGTCTTGCCATTCTTTATTATTATTATTTTAGCTGTTCTGTGAGTGTTTTGTAGCAAATCCTTACGATTTTAATTTACATTTCTTTGGACATACGATGTTTATCGGTCATTTGTATATCCTCTTTTGATAGTGTGTGTTTATGTCTTTACCCACTTCCCATTTTTAATTGGGTTATAGGTCTTTTTCTTATGGATTTGTTGGCATTCTTTATGTGCATTCCAGTTATGAGACTTGTTTATTATAGGTGCTCGTAAATATCTTCTCCCACTTTGTGGCTTTACTTTTCTCATCCTTAATCCAAAATAAAATATTTTGATGAATAAAAGTTCTTAATTTTATTAGAGCCTGCGTTATTAATATTTTTCTTTGTGGTTAACATTTTTTCCCCCTACTTAAGAAATCTTTTCTGATAAGTTGTCGAAAAGGTATGCTACTTCGGTTTTTACATTTAGATCTAGAATCAGGCTAAAACTTGTAATTATTTTTAGTATGAGGTCATGTCCATTGTAGTAATTTTCAGTGTCTGCATCTAGTTGTCTCCACAATGCATTGAAAAACCTGTCCTTTCCCACTGTTCTATAATGCTGTAAATTCCCTATACTCAGTGAGTGGGGAAGTTTTTCAGTTCTCTCATTTGTCACTTTCAGTTAATCATCTGTGCTGATACCACACTGTTCTAAGTACTATAACTTCCTCAGGAGTCTTCATATTGAGAAGAATAAAACATCATATCGTGTCATTCTTCAATCTTGCATAGGTTGTTATTGGCCTTTGCATTTCCATATCTATTTTAAAATTTTGTGACAAAGCTATCTATACCTACGGTTTTCTTTGTGGAAAGATTTTATATCAGAGATTAATTTCTTTAAAGACACAGGACTATTTAGAATCTTTTATTTTTCAGTGTTAGTATTTTTTCTAGGAATGTTTATTTTACCTAAATATCCACATTTATTTACATAAAGTTGCTAATTATATTCTGTAATATTTTTATTGATATCTAATTGATCGGTAGTAAGATCTTTTTTTTTTTTAATTTCTGGTATTTATCCAGTCGCATTCATTCTCTCTCTCTTTCTTTTTAAAATAAGGAACAGTCAATTGCTCTCCCCTGGGACTGGGAAAAAAGGCAAAAACTTCTGCTTTTACCACTTCTATTTAATATTGTATTGGAGGGTCCAGGTATTTCAATAGGCAAGCAAAGTAAATAAAATATGAATATTCAAAAGAAGGAAGTAAAATTGATTTTATGTTCACAGCACTTTTTGGTATATGTAGGAAATCATATGGAAACTGTAAAAAGCTCATAGAACTAGTGAGTGAATTTTTCAAGGTTGTGGCATAGTTTAGTATACAAAAAGGAATTTTCTTCTATACAAAAAAAACGAGTGATTTTAAAATTAAATTTTAAAATACTGTCAGTTCCAATTGCATCTGAAAAAAAAGAAATATTTAGGGACAGATTTATATATATATAGTTCTTTTAAAGTAGGACCTGCAACTCTGAATAACTACAAAATGCTACTGAAAGAAGTGGAATATTAAATAAAGGTATATACAAGTGTTTACAGTGCTTATGAATTGAAAGAACCAAAAGTTTAAAATGTCAATTTTCTCTCATCAAGTTTTAGATTCAGTGAAATCCCAGTCAAAATGCCAGAAGCCTTTCTTGTGGAAAAGACAGTCTTATTGAACATGTATATTCCAAATAATGATGATTCCAAACAGCTGGAGTAGCCAGAACAATTTGGATAAGGAAAACAAAGTTGGATTACTTACAGTATTTGATTTTCAGACTTATGGATAAAGTTTATGAGCTGTGTGTGTGTGTATAATTTTCTAAATTAAGTGCATATTTATTCCATAGTAAAAAAAGTTACGACAACCTAATAGCAAACAGACTAAAAATACTGGTGGTTGATCCACTGTGAAAGGACATCATACATATGGAGGGTTCAGTGATATTCAAGGGTATGAGATATTCCTTAATGCCGCCATGGCCACGAAAGATGCCCACATCCTCAGATTCTCCTACGGGGCTGACAAGAGCCCAGACTCAGGCTTCTCTTATTCTGGCTTGTATCAGAGGCATGGCATTCCACACTTGAAAAGAGCTCAGTGCTGAGTCCCCACCCCCGTCTTCCTTCCAGCATCTCCTCTTTACCCCCAGAGATTTCTGTTCTTTCCATATTTTCCTTTTTCCTCCCAGTCCTTTCTCTCTTCCTAGCCCTCCTCTCCAACTCTCTGTAACCATTGGGATCAATATGATTTGATCAGCACTCAAGAATCAGAATCTCTCTGTTTCTCTGCATCTTTGTTTCTGCTCCGAAGTGCTCGGAGTGGGCCCCCAGGGTATCTGTGAAAGGGCAGCGGTAGCAAAGAGAAATGGAAAGACCGAGAAAACAAACACAGTCATAATTGCAGATATAAATCTGTCTCCAAACAACAACAAAACCTGGGGAAAGGATGATTGCATGGGTACTAAACCTTGCAGATACTCTCTACCTTTGTAATTCTGTGGTCTTGTGACTCACAGAGGTGGCATTTCAGCTACATCTAGAAAGATATTATTGACTGTGTACAGTAAAAAGAAAAAAAAGTCATAAAATGCCACATAGCTAAATAATCAAAAGAGGAATAAGAAAACCTGATAAAATACCTGAAATTTCCATAGATAAAATATTGACACTGTTCATTTGTTTCTGTCTTTGTTTATATTTCAACTCAGGGAAA